>NC_056751.1:589823619-589928619 GCF_019279795.1 Protopterus annectens
ATTTAAATAGAGAACCTTTTAATGCTAATGGCCTAGCATATCCTAGACTATCAGGGCCTCAGCATACAAAGAAACAGAATAAAAGTAATAACTATGCCTGGCATAAAGTTCAAGATAATAATTTTCATACAAACCAGGAAACAGAGAGGCATTAGCCTCAAACAGTAGTTGGTTATAACTCTGAATATCCACCGTTAAGATGGTCTGAAAGAATTAGAAATAAAGCTGATTCTTATAACCGACCTATCACCTATATCATATGCAAACTCTTATGATGCGGGTTTTCAAGGAGACAGACTGCAACAGAAATATTGGAAACATTAAGTAGTTTTTCATAGCCGGAATGTGATTCAGTTGGTGCTATATCTGAATGTGAATCAACACTTTGTGTGTCTAATGACAACAGAAATGTGGACATGGAGTTTTCTATCATAAAAAATGTTCAAGGTGATTTTAGTGTATATAATTATTCTGATATGAACATCAATTTATATACAACCAATTTGTTTGCAAAAGGAATGACATTTGTACCAACAAAATATTTCAATTATATTAACACTATGATTGATTTGAAGCTATATCTAAGAAAGCTTAATTTTTCATTGTTGTATCAAAGAGAAGTGTTAAATAACAATCAAAGTAATATGTATAACATTAGATCCAAAAAAGCTCAAACTGGCACCCAGAAGATAAACCCAGTTGATTCAACTAGTGAACTTTATTAGAAGTAAATATTTTATCTATATAAATATTATAAGCTGTGAAATAATATGTTACTTTTTCCATACTGTCACCTTCTTTATGCCTTCACAACATGTGTATTTATTTTATGTACTTTTAATGTTTTAATGACGAGGCACTTTTCAAACTACACTTCCGTTACAATTAATTAGGGCAAACTGGGAATTTTTATTGGTGGTGATTTTAATTGGTGGAATGTCTTGAGAACATATATAGTAGTTGTTTTTAACTGAAGTTTTATGTATTTGATGAAGTCTGACTGAATAAGATGAAAACGCTATGATTTTAATTGTGTTTATGCTTTTTTACAACTATTGTTAAACCAGCTTGTTTTTTGAACTACATGATTGTACTGAGTTCCTTTTCTGTGGTACCTATCTTTGTTTTGGTTTAAAGTTTATTTTCTGGGTGCCAGTTTGAGTTTTTTTTGGATTTATTTGGTATTTTCCTCGAGCATGGATAAGAAACTTGCCAGTACAAGTGACTACAGAGGTGGGCCAGACGAAGTGGGCCAAATCAGGAAGCTAATTGGCCAGCTCACTGAATTGCTTGACCTCTTAACTCCTTTGAGCCAATCCATGATTGAATTGGCCACTATGGCCCGCAATGGGTGGACACCAGAGGTTATGAATGCTGGAGTAAGTAAAATGAAAGAAAATCATGGCGGGCGTGATGTACGGCCAAAACAAGGCGTTCTTTTGAATGGAAATACTGAAATAAATTGAGACGAGGACTATTTCCGTACACCAAGTGTTTTAAAAACAACAGATTCTTTACCTTCAAGAAATGAAGCAGAAAAATGACTATTCCACCAGGGCAAGGCTGTAGAGATGCCTTAGAGACTGCACAGAATATGGCAAGTAAAATAGACTTAAAGGGCTGGTTCCAAGTATTGTTTTTCTTTTCCTAAATTTAATGATAAAACAAGAACAGCATCACCAATGACTGATTCATATAATGTTAAATTGAATAGAATGTCTAGTTTAATGTTGAAATATAGAATGCTAGATATTGAAAATGCATATTTAAGGCAATGCATTACTGAAGGTGTTGTGCCTAAGGGCTTATGGATATGGAAGTTTCCTAATAATGTTGAAAGTGGTAGTTTATTACACAAAAAACTGATTGAATTTTTGATAAATGTGGCTTTGATGTACTTAAAGCTATGATTAGGGACAATGAAAGAAATAGACAGAAATTGCAAAAGGAGATAAAGGGAATTGATGAATGCATAAAAAATTATTTAATTGTTACCATAGCTTCTGAAAATGACAAATATTACAATGTTAGGGTAGGCATTGATGAAAAATGTAATGAACTTATTCAGAGAAAGCTGAAAAAACTTGAAAGGGATATTAATGAATATAAAAACCACACACACTACCCATTACCAAGGGTGAATAAAAGAAAGGAGGGTGACAGTTTTAGTTATGAAAATGAGCAATGGAAGGATGACAATCGAGATGGGGCACATATTAGTAACAATGTGTGACTTGGATGATTTTTCAGAATATCCCACATTGAGAAGATCAGAAAGGTTAAAAAATAAAGGTAACACAAACTACCAACAGCAAAATTTTCACTGGAGGAGGGTGAGGAGGGGGAGAATGAGGTATTAATGAGTGATGCTACCCCTGATCCCATCCAGGACCATGGCTTAACAGGTGATATTAGAGGAGAAGTGGGCAATGAATATAAGTTCACTAAGGATGGTTTTACTATTTATAATTTTAGTAATATTGTTTTAACAAATGAGCATTTTAGTCTTTTATCAAAAGGTCTAAAATTCATTCCCCAGAAGAAAGGGACTTGGCGAAAGTCTTAATGGACCTTAAAATATTTATTAGGAAAAAAACTTGGGTAAAATGTTGCCACAACAGAACCACATAACCGTTACATGTATTAAGAAGAGTACATACAATCCCCCCACCCACCCTCAGTTAAAAAACTTTGAAAAATTGGTGGAAAATAGATTTAGAGAGGCATATAGGAAGGCTAAATATAAGGATAATCTGAGTGTGGAAGAAAGGAAGATGCTAGAGGAACTGAGGTGGAATAAGGAAGTAAGGGTTATGAAACCCATCAAGGGTGGGGGATAGTAATAATGGATTCAATTACCTATGAAGGAAAGATGAATTCAATTTTAAATAATACTAGCAAATATTCTAGTGTGACTCTAAATGAAATTAATATTGCCTAAAGGAAAATAGATGTAGCTTTAGATGACATGATGTGGGAAGGTCTGAATAACCAAAAAACTATAATTATTTGAAAGTAACAAAACCTAAAATACCATCAATATTTGGAATCCCTAAAGTCCAAAGGATGAGCTGGACCACCCACTCAGACCCATGGTGTCAGCAGATGGTTTTAAGACTCTGCCTTTGGCAAAATTTGTTGATGCTAAGCATAAAAAACTGGCTGAAGAGAAGGGTAATACTGAGAGACTCATGGGATTTCTTAAAGGAAGTAAAGGATAAACTATTGAGTGTTGACATAAAATTTGTAACAATAGATGTCGTCGACCTGTTTTCTAGCATCCCACACAATGAAGGGATGCAAATGTTGGAAGAAATAATTTTTGAAGATGGAGAACTCACTAGAAATGAGCAGATAGTTTGCTTGAATCTAACTGACTTGGCTTTAAAATATAATTTTATATTTTTTAATGATGAGTTCTATCAACAAGTGCAAGAAGTGGCAATGGGGGCCTGCGCTCCGACCAATGCAAACTTGATTTTAACTAGGTGGGAGGAGAAATTTGTTTTAGAGTCCAAACATGCAGGTCAATGGAAACTCTATAGAAGATTCCTTGATGACATAGTTATTTTATGGAAGGGGAATGTAGAAATTTTAGACAAGTTTTATGTCATTTAAATAACACAACATCTTTTTTTAAAGTTTGCATACAATATTAGTAATGAAAAGTTGCAATTTTTAGATATAGAAATTTTTAAGAGAGGGAATAATTTTTGTTCAAAGATTTACAGAAAGAAAACATTTTCCAATTCCTTTCTCCATTTTAATATTGCACATCCTGCCCCTTACAAGAAAAATATTATTAAAGGACAATATGTCCGAGCAAGCAGAATGGTATCAGAAGATGTAGATTATGAGGAAGAAAGTAACCTACTTGAACTTCTCTTTAGAGCTAGAGGGTACCCTGATAGCCGTATTGCAGAAGTTAAAAGGGAAGTTGTATTAGGCAGAAAGTCAAAGTTTAAACCTATACTAGGTACATCACAGGAGATTCTGCCAGGGCATACAGTAAGAGGAAGGAAATTTTGGCAAGGCTTTAGTTTTAGAGTTTAATGCCTGTGCAGGGCATATGAGAAAGGCAATTGAAAGTGAATGGGAAAAGTTTCTTAGTTTTACTGATTTAGGAAAGGTAGTGATCAACCCCTTAAAGTGATCTATAGGAACTCCCAAAATATAATATTTATTAGAAAATGTTCACAACAATGGAAGTGGTGACAAGAGAAGGAAAGGAACATATAAATGCAGAAGATGTACTCTGTGCACCTACATATCAAATAAAGAGAGAATATTTTTAACAAGTAGGAAAAAATGGGTAGAAAGTGCACAATTTTATTATTGTGAATTTAATGGACTTATTTACCTAGCTCTGTGTGGGGAATATTAATCCTTCTACATCAGAAAGACGGAGTGAAAATTGTGGAGAAGGATTTACGAGTATCACTACGATATTCAAAGTACAAAAGAGGCTAATGCTCTTTACAGACATAAATTAACATGTCAGAGAGCACATTACTCTTTTTTTATACTTAAGCAGGTAAAGAAGGAGGGTAGAGGGGGGCTATGGGAGGAAAAGATTGAATATAGGGAGCTGTGGTGGCAAATAACTTTGGAAGCCACCGGCCCACCATGACTTAATGATTATACCTCCATAGGCCCCATATTAAAACTGAGAGCTACTAAGCTTTGAAAGAAGAAATTGTGTTTTTATAAGTAGACTAAATGTGTCATTTTCCAAATGAACCACTAGAGGGGTAAATACATTTTAATGTTTTAACATTCAGTTTATTCAACTAGCGAACTTTATTAGAAGTAAATATTTTATCTATGTAAATATTATAAGCTGTGAAATAATATGTTTTTTCCATACTGTCACCTTCTTTATGCCTTCACAACATGTGTATTTATTTTATGTACTTTTAATGTTTTAATGCACAAGGCACTTTTCAAACTATACTTTAGTTACAATTAATTAGGGCAAACAGAATTTTTATTGGTGGAATGTCTTGAGAACATATATAATAGTTGTTTTTAACTGAAGTTTTTTGTATCTGATGAAGTCTATCTGAATAAGATGAAAACACTGTGATTTTAATTGCATTTATGCTTTTCTACAACTATTATTAAACCAGCTTGTTTTTTGAACTACATAAGTTCCTTTTCCGTGGTACCTATCTTTGTTTTGGTTTAATGATCTTTACTCTGTACCCGCCTCATGGTGTGTACACTAGTGTGCTAGTTGCCTGCTTAGCCCCTTTTACTTTGGGTGCTTTCCCCCAACCTTGTGGAAACCACCTTCTAACAAACAATCCCTTAAGAGGAACTACCTGAATGGATACTATTCCAGCAAAGTTGTTCCTACCTATAGCAGAAAATATTTTCAATGTCCTGCTTAGCCCCTTTTACTTTGGATGCTTTCCACCAACTTCGTGGAAACCACCTTCTTACAAACAATCCCTTAAGAGGACCTGCCTGACGGACGCTATTCCAGCAAAGTTGTTCCTACCTATAGCAGAATATATTTTCAACGTCTTGCTTAGCCCCTTTTACTTCGGGCACTTTCCCCCAACCTCGTGGAAACCACCTTCTAACAAACAATCCCTTAAGAGGAACTGCCTGGACGGATGCTATTCCAGCAAAGTTGTTCCTACCTGTAGCAGCAAATATTTTCAATGTCCTGCTTAGCCCCTTTTACTTCAGGCACTTTCCCCCAACCTCGTGGAAATCACCTTCTAACAAACAATCCCTTAAGAGGAACTGCCTGGAAGGATGCTTTTCCAGGAAAGTTGTTCCTACCTATAGCAGAAAATATTTTCAATGTCCTGCTTAGCCCGTTTTACTTCGGGTGCTTTCCCTCAACCTCGTGGAAACCACCTTCTAACAAACAATCCCTTAAGAGGAACTGCCTGGACGGACGCTATTCCAGCAAAGTTGTTCCTACCTATAGCAGAAAATATTTTCAATGTTCTGCTTAGCCCCTTTTACTTCAGGTGCTTTCCCCCAACCTCTTGGAAACCACCTTCTAACAAACAATCCCTTAAGAGGAACTGCCTGGACGGATGCTATTACAGCAAGGTTGTTCCTACCTATAGCAGAAAATATTTTCAACGTCCTGCTTAGCCCCTTTTACTTTGGGTGCTTTCCCTCAACCTCGGGGAAACCACCTTCTAACAAACAATCCCTTAAAAGGAACTACCTGGATGGACACTATTCCGGCAAAGTTCTTCCTACCTATAGCAGAAAATATTTTCAACATGTAGGTGACTTTAAATGTTGTTTTTGAAGCATAATTATACAATTAGTATTAACTGTTGATAGAAATGTAATGCGGTGTGCACACCAGCTGGCTACTACTGTCATATTTTTAAACCCCCATTCCCAGCCCTTGCACAGTAGAGCAGCTGTATTGCATGGAAATCACCACTAGGTGGAAGTATATACCCATACTAGCTTACCAATTCCAGTTTTTTTTTTCCCAACAGTTCTCCAGCTCTACATTGCTTATCCTACTACTTATTTCCCTAATGAATGGTTATTTCTCAAGTGTCTGCTACCCTTACAGTGCTCTCCTTTCCATGAGCTCTAGTCTTAAGGTACATTGGAACTCACACTTACCTGTACTCTCCAGTTGCTCTGAGATAGCATAAGCAACTGTGTTACTGATTGTTTTTGGTAGCTCCTCCTCATTCCCCTTTCTTGGGTCTACCACTCCATTCACCCTGCGGGCTCACTCCACTCCCCTACCCTACCACCAAATCCCACCTACCCCCAGTGCACCTGACCTTATACCTCCAAAGCCACATCCCAACCCTTACTTCCAATCACTCTCTACTGCTCACTGACTAACTACTCCAGCATTATATCACTAGCTACTACTCTTTAAAGTGCTAATACACCAGGTAGGACTTCTCATCTTCCTTTACTGCACCTATCCCTATCACCCCCACTTCCTTCCTCCTCTTCTAAAACCTATATTACACTCCTTACAATGAGCATAGTACTAATGTCTAGCCACAGGAAACTACTACTTTGTTACACTATCCTACCTTTTCTATGTGTATCCTGTGTCTTAACCCTTATGAGCATCTCACCTTCACTGACTTTCACCATCCCCTTCAGAAAACTCTTCCTGCAACTCAAGCAGCCACCCACAACCACTTAAATATCACATCTACATCCACCTATCTACTTCCTAAGTACCACAGACTATCCCACATCACTTATCTTCCATCCAGGAAATCTCTAAACTTTTACTCTACTATCCCAAAGCTCACACATAAACTTCAACTGCACCCTCTATTAGATGGTGACATTCATCCCAACCCTGGCCCAAACAATATAGATACCTCTGACCCCCCCACAGTCCATTTCCCTCTGCCTTTCACATCCCGGCTAGACCATCTAACTCTCTCTCTCTCTATATATATAGCACATCTCAATATTTGTAGCATAAACAATAAAGTAATCCAAATCCATGCTCTGTTAGATGTATATTCCTTTGACATCCTGTGTCTCACAGAGACTTGGCTAAAACCTTCAACTCAGGACAATGTAATCACCCCAGCTGGATACAATATACTTAGAATCAACTGCAAAACTAAAAAAAGGTGGTGGAGTAGCAATTTTATATAAATCATGGCTGCAAGTTACCTCATTTGATAAATAACTACCCACTGGCAGTAATGCTGAAATCCTTATTGCCAAACTGCAGATCAATGCCTGTACAGCCATTTACATAATATGCTCTTATCTCCCTCCTGGAAATAACATTAATACCTTTGAAAATATCCTTAGCTGGCTTTCAACTAACTTACCACAAGAATCCTTAGTGCTGGGTGACTTAAAAATTGACTGGACTAGCTGTAGTTCACCTAAACCTACTACTCATATTAACCTATATGTTTTCTCCCAAACTATTACCTCCCCAACCAAAACACATAAACCTAACCACAAAGAAAGCACCTTAGACTGGATCCTTGTTAACAGTCATCCCAATACATATAAAACAGGTACCATTCCTGCGGACATCAGTGACCACTCACTGACCTACATACTTAGACAAAGGACCAATATTCCCAACCCAACCTTTTATAGAACTACTCGAACCAATAGAAATTTTAATCCAGATAGCTTCCAAACTGAACTTAGGGCTTGTGACCGGTCTCCCCTAAAATACCTGCAACTCGAGGATGCAGTGTTATACTTTAACACCAAATTCTTACAAATCCTGGACTACCATGCCCCTACTCGTTCAATCAAAAACAGGACAAAAACTGCCCCATGGCTTACTAAAGTCATAAGGCATAAAATCAGACTGAGAAATAAAATATGGGCCAAATGGAGAAATACTAGAAACCCAACAGACCATCAAAAATTTAAACAAATTAGAAATGTTACCAAGAAATCTATACTCCTTGACAAGAAACACTTTTACCTTCATCTCCAGCATAAACATCAGTACAAATCCCAAAAGTCAGGTATTAATAAACTCATGCAACTAGGCCACTCCAAAACACCTACCCCATCAGGCACCTCCCACAACAATCCTACGCATATTGCAGACACCTTTAATACCGTCTTTACTGAAACCGTTCAATCTTTAGCCAGCTTACTACCCCCCATTAATACTATCCTGCCTCCCACTAAAACTACCTCACTTCCCTTATTTCATCTACAACCAATTCCTACTTCTCTCATTTGCCGTCTCCTTGAAAAACTTAAACCATGCACCCCCTCTGCTGATCTGCTACCTGCTGAATATCTACAGATTGCAGCAAAGGTAATTGCCTATCCCATCTCCATTCTAATAAATAGAACAATTACTGAAGGCACCATCCCATCAGTCTGGAAAATCTCCCATATCATCCCTGTTCATAAGGGCAGTAACTCTACTGAACTCTCTAACTATTGCTCAATGGCCTTACTCTCCCCACTAGCAAAAACCATGGAAAAATGCATCCACCATCAACTATTAGACCACCTACTACAAAATAACATACTAGCAAACTGTCAGCATAGTTTTAGGCCATTCCATAGCACCACCACTGCCCTCTTATCCTTTTCAGACTGTATCAACAAAAATCGCAATAACAATACTCTGTCTTCTGCTCTCTTTATTGACCTCTCGAAAGCCTTCAATATGGTGAACCACCAGCTACTTCTGAACATTCTTAAGTCCCTCTCACTTGATACCCAGGCACTAAAATGGTTCAACTCCTACTTAGAAAACAGGAAACAAGCTGTACTTTGGGAGAATAACCTATCTAACCTTCTTCCTGTTACCTTGGGCATCCCCCAAGGCTCCATCTTGGGCCCTCTCTTATTTTCACTTTTTAATTAGTGATCTAAACATGAATACTCCTCAAGCCACCTGCATACAATATGCAGATGACTCTTCTTCCATATCTGAACTGCAGTCCCTCATCCAAGCAACATTTAATATAGTAGAGAATTGGTTCCCCCAATGCTGCCTCCTCCTAAACCCCCCAAAAAACAAACTATTGCTCTTTATTCCTACATAAAAGTCTTCCCCATTACACCTCACAGTAACATCTAATAATGGTACTCTCATATCTCCCGACCCAACCACTAAGCTCTTAGGTGTAACTATAGATGACAACCTCACCTTTGATACCCATATCAATACTACAATAAAGTCAGTGAACAGAAAACTAGGCTCCCTCTATAGGCTAAAACAGTTTCTTACTCCAATAGCTAGAACTACTATTGCCCATACCCATCTTATCTCTACCCTCCTCTAGGCCTCTCCCATTTATACCAACCTATCTAAAAACAACCTCAACAAGCTTATTACCTCCTACAATATCATTGCCAGATTTGCCTCCGGATCCCCATTTAGAACCCATCATTGTCATAATCTCAAACAGCTAGGATGGCTGGAACTGCCTAATCAGCTTTTCTTTCACCAACTTATTACACCCATAAGACCCTTTATCATCCTAGCAATACTCCTATACTGACTACCCTCATCACCCCCTACAAAAATCTTACAACCCTTCGCTCATCAAGTAAACTTCTAGTATCCTCACTGAAATCCAGTAATAGGGTTGGGGACTCTCTGTTCTCCAACACTGTAGAGAAAACCTGGAACCTGCTTCCTAGTGAACTAACATCCCTCTCTTCACCACTTTTCAAACAGCAACTTAAAACATACCTCAAGGCTCACTGGCTTTGCCCATGCACCAAACCAGACTAACGAGCTGCTTCCTGCCACTCTCACCTTCATTGATCTCAGTACTGCTGCACTACCACTACCTTTCCTTAACCTTATGGAATATGAGCAGTTAGTTAACTAAGTCTGTATTTACTTAGTCTTTTCTAAATAACCATTTCAGAGTATTAACCTGGTCTCTTAGCTTTCAACAGTAGGAATGTATCTTCATCATCTGTATTAACTTAATCCTGCTCTTAATTACACTACTATAGAATTGTGACATAATCTGCTAGCTCATTACTCTATATACATGTTCCCAGCTTAAGTATATTATCTTTCTTTCTTTTTATTTGATGATAATTACCTGATCTCTAAGTCTATTTTTTTAATTCTTTCTAGTCTTAAAAGGGTACTCTACCAGATGTTTATAAATTGCATTCTAGTATTACAAATACATTGTTCTTATGTTATGTTTATGTTTATTATTATCTATGTTGGAGCTTTGCTCCCCGGGCATCCACTGAACATGGACATATATCCAGTTGGACTAGCCTGGCCAACAAATGTAAAATAAATAAAATAAAATAAATAAATGTATAACATTAGCGCTATATTCAACCCCCCCTCCACCCCAAACTTCACATGTATGAAAAAATGTGTGAACTTGACTTAAAATCTTTACACACAGAGAGAGCTGGATTAAATTTAAATTTAAATTATCAGAAAGTATATCTTTTGAAAGAGTTGCAAAGTGCCAGCATAAGAGTTATGAAACCTGATAAGGGAGGGGGAGCTGTAATAATGAGCATTGATAAATACACAGAAAAAATGATGAATTTATTGCATACATATATGTATGAAGAAGTGTCCTTGAATCAATTAAATGGGGCATAAAAGAACATACAATCCCAAAATGAGTGACTTTTATTAGAACAAAGAATAGACATTTCATTGTATAATTATTTAAATGTGACATCTCCCGGGGTACCAGTTTTCTTTGGTAACCCAAAAATTCATAAAAATATTTACAACCCTCTGATGATACCACTAGTAGATGGAAGAGGGTCCATAACATCAGCCTGTGCCCAATATGTAGATCATGAGCTGAAAAAAGTGTTACAGAAAGAAACTCAAATCTGTAAAGATTCATGGACTTTCTTAGCCAATATAAATGAAGTTTGGTTTGATCCAGATTACATCTTAGTGACTCTAGATGTCAATGACTTATATACAGTAATACCTAAGGAAGAAGGGCTAGAATGGACTAATGAAATACTGTTACAACATAAAGTACCACATGTAACAACAATACTTATTTCAGAATTTCTTGAATTGGTACTTAACAATAACTACATTAGTTTTGACAATAAATATTTCTTGCATAAGAGAGGTATAGCTATGGGCTCACCTTGCGGAGGAACCTATGCTAATACCGTAATGGCTTATTAGGAGAAGAATTTTGTGTTTAATACTAAGTACAGGATTTACCTTAAAACCTATCATAGGTTCCAAGATGAAATAAGCATAATATAGAATGGCTCTATGAGTTTACTGGAAGAATTCCTGTAATATATTAATCCAACTAAATTTTTAAAATTCACATGGAAAATTGATACTGAACATATGGATTATTTTGATGTACATTTATTTAAAAATTATACATGTAATAAATATGCTGCTAATATATATAGGAAGCAAACATATTCCAACTTGTTCTTGCATTTTAGCAACTCCCACCCGTATCATCAGAAAAAAAATCTGTGGTTAAAGCTCAGTTAGTTAGGGCAGCTTGAATGGTTTCTAGAACGGAAGACTTCATTCATGAATGCAATACATTATGACTTATGTTCATTCAACGAGCCTACCCAGTAGACCTACTAGATGATTTAGTTCAAGAAGTACAAGTAAAAGAATAAGAGTTTTTTTAACCCATTTTAAGTAGTAATGATCAACTTATTAGTTTAGCAAAAGAAGAATAACTTTCTCTTTCTCCTATGCAAGATAGAAATGAGAGTAACTGATACTGTCAAAAAACAGACTATACAAAAGCTCTAGTTATTACTTTTAGTGTGGATCATAAGTTCTTTATTTCGATATTCCAGAAAAACTGGAACATCTTGTTAGATGACTCTTTTTTTAGACAACATGTAGGCGACAAACCACTCATTGTATATAAAAAAGGCTTGAGCTTTAAAGATTTGTTAAAGAAAGGACAAGCTATTGCCTATAAAAACAAATGTGGAATGTTTAAATGTGGTGCATGTACATGGTGTAAAAAAATAAGAGAAACAGATAATTTCACTATAAGAAATTATAAGTACGAGTTAAAAGGGGAGTACAACTGAACTCTAAAGCAGCGGTCTACCTGGCACACTGCAGTTCATGTACCACATTTTATATGGGAAAAACAGAGAGAAAGATTGGCCAAAGAATTTATGAACATGAATATGCCATAAGACTAATTCAACATAAA
Organism: Protopterus annectens; assembly: GCF_019279795.1. Classification (NCBI taxonomy): domain Eukaryota; kingdom Metazoa; phylum Chordata; order Ceratodontiformes; family Protopteridae; genus Protopterus; species Protopterus annectens. Next base: position 589,836,264 of record NC_056751.1, read on the forward strand.
TAATGCCTTATCTAAACATATTATGGAATTTCCAAGCATAAGTTTTACTTTATTATCATTGACCATGCATTTATAAATGATAACTATGAGGACTGCAATTAGAATTAAAGGAATTAAAATGGCAGCTGCAGCTGCAAGCAGACTCATGGCCAGGTATAAATGAACATGCCTCAATTTCTGCAGTGTTAAAATTAAAGGCTTCAGAAAGAAAGAAATTATAAAGATTGAATGTTTTTTTTTAGTATAACTATATGAATAAATATTTAGTAGATTTCAAACTACAAGGAATTTTAAGAAATATATACTTATGTGTGTTATAATTCAACTTTATTATGGTAGAGATGGTGTCTTATGTTCTTATAAATAGTGACAAATTTCTATTGAAAATGTTTTTAAGGAAGTATCACTTTAAATAATTGTCTTAACCACTTTAAATAATTTCCTTAGCCAATTAAATGTATTTAGGTCTTATTTAAAAGAAATGATAAACTATATGTGTTGTCTGAAGAAGTTTAATATTGGATTAAACGAAAGCGCTAACCGCTTTTGGCTCGCATGAGTTTTTTTACAGCTTGGTGCATTGATTTGTATGCATTTATTTAACTGCTGACAGTCCGGTCTACAGTCTTTGTTGTTTTCAGCAATATCTAGTAAATATCCATCCATGTGTATTAGTGTACATAAAAAAACTAAGTTATTAACAGGTCAGAAAAAATATTAGTGCTTTACAAAAAAAAACCTGTTATGAAAGTTTTCATGTTTACAGCCCCCAAAACATTTATACAATGAAAACTAGTAGCTGCATAAAAAATACAGAAAACAGTGAATGAAGTAAACTAGTAATGTACAAATGTGTGCAGGTGTCTGCATGAGTGTGCATGAGCATCCACCAGTATGGTAGATGAGGGAATTATGCCAGTACTACATGATAATAGTGGCATGAAAAATGTGTGTTTTGAATTTACCGTTTGAATTTCTGGTTTGATGCAATAAATCTAATCAAAGCAGAAAAAGTAACAACATGGATATATTTATACACATTCTATACATCATTTTTATTATTATTTAGTATATTTTAGTACATAAAAGTATTCCTCAAAAAATTCCCTAAAAAACATTTACAGATCGTGTGGCAGCTTACGTAAATTCGACTCATTCTTGATAGAGCAATAATAGTTAAGTCCTGGCTTTCTGAATGCATTTAACTTCAACTGCCCGCATAGTTCTTTTTTGTACAACACACCACTGACTTCCCTTCCAAGCTCATCCAGTTCCACATAGTCCAGAATGATAAATTTAAAACCAGAATGTCTGGGATGTTCTAATAAGAGCTTGGATAAGGAGTTCCTCTGGCATTTACATCTGATATCAGAAAGATGACCTGAAATCCTCCTTTTCAGTGTATTTATAGTCTTGCCCACATAAAATGCAGGACAGTCATTACACATTTATTACTTTATTTTACATTTGTTGACTGAGTTTGTCCAACTGAGCTGATAACCCTTTTTGAGAGGAGGCCCTGGGGAGAAAAGCTCCACAAATTTACAATAAAAATAAAAATGAAATTGGCAATCATATTAGAAACAAAACATTAACATTTTCAGTAAAAGCATAAAAGATATTTATACACTTTCCATTGCCACTTAACAAAAAATATGTGCTGAAACAATACGCAAAGTTTGTTAGTATAGCGAAGGAAGTTACAGTTAGTGAGGATAATATAGGTAGTATATAAGTAGAGATATTTTTAAGATTGAATGACAGGTAATTACCTAGATAAGATGGCTAAAATATCTGACACATAACAGAAATAAAAAACAATGAGGGCAGACAGCAAGCTATGTAGGAGAGGAAGACAGTTTATGAACGGTGAGTACAGTGACATGACCTGCAACTTTTTAGATAGTCTTTAGTGGTTGATTTAAATTCTTTTAGTTGCTTAAGTGATCTAATTTTGAATGGCAGTTTGTCCCAAGAAATGGTAGGTTAGTGGCTGTAGATGTTTTGACCAGTTTTGTTCTTGGGTTTATAGATTTGTAGGAAGTCTTGGTCTGAGCTTCGCAGAGTCCTAGAAGGAGTATAGAAGGAGATTAGAGGAAATAGGTTGGGACAGAAAGATGGTTGGTACAAGGGAGAATGGATAGTCTGAAGCTGAGAGAGGAGAAGCTGGAGGGGTAATTCTAGCCACTTTAAGTGTTTTAAAGAGAGACAGTGATGAGATCTATAGTTTTGCTTTGCAGCAAATCTGGCCACTTTGTTATAGGTAGTTTCTAGCTTAGTTAGGAGAGAAGTTTGGAGGTTTGTGAGGATTTGAGAGCTATAAAATAAGCTTGGTAGTAGGTAGGCATGAAAGGGGATACCTTAGCTTTAGGAACCTTTTATTTCAGTACAAGAGGCCAAGTTTTTGATGGGTTTTCTTAAAGCAGTAATTAACATGCAAATCAAATTTCAGTTGGTCATTATCTTAACACCTAGAAGTTTTGTGTTGGGTTCAACTAAGATAGGTGTGTTATTTAGAGCATGGATAGCAAAAGTGGATTTAAGATGGTTTAGGCTTTTGGAAAGAAAAAGTAAGAGTTTCATTTTTTTTTAGGATACAGGATTAGCCCGTTGTTAGAGAGCCAGGTTTCAAGTGAGTTAAAGGATTTCTGAGTAACAGAATTTAAGTCAGAAAGAGTGTCTGCAGTGGTGATAACTGTAGAGTCATCAGCATATTGGATGAGGGATGACAGAGGGCAGGAGATATAGAGTAGATTAGTAAAGATATTGAAGTGTAGTGGACCAAAAGTAGATCCTTGGGAAACACCCATTTTGACAGGGAGAGGAGGGGAGGCAGCAGAGAGCCATTTTAGTGATGCAGTTGATCTGTAAGATAACTAGAAAACCAGGCAATGGTAGTGGTGGAGAAGTTAAGGTTAGTCGGTTTGTTCATAAGAAGGGAGCGAGAGACTGTTTAATATGCTTTACAGACATCTAGGAAAAAGCATGAGACTAGTTTATTGTTATCTCTTGTCAGAGAAATAGTGTTGATGAAGGATAGGAGGGGAATAGTGGTGCTATGCTTTGGATGAAAGCTGTGTTGTGTGGGGGTGAGCAGATTTTATTGAAGTAAGTGTTCCATAGCTTGATTATGTATGCACTTTTCTAATATTTTTCAGAGAGGTGACAGGATAGCTATAGGTCTGAAATTGGAGATTTCTGTGGAGTTACCTCCTTTATGTATGGGTAGAGTATAGGTTTATTTCCAAATAGATGGAACTTTTGATTCAGAGATAGAACGGTTTAGCAGAATAGAGACTGGGAGGGCTACAGAGTCTGCTGCTACCTGAAGTAGGGAGGTATGTTATCAGCAGATGTAGAACAAGCTTTTAGCTTTGTAAGTAGTGATTTAATGTAGCTGGTAGGTATAGGTTTAAAGGAAAATATGTTAGTAGAATTTGAACTAGGGAAGGGGTCGGGAGGATTTATAATGGTAGAATCAGATGAGTCAGGACTTATTATCTTTCAAATGGGTTCAATGAAGTAGGAATTGAAGATGGAAGCAGTTTCTTGGGGTGCATTTGTTGGGCAGGGTTTAGGAGATAATGGGTTGCCAGGATGCAGGGTTTGATTTATTGACTGCCAACTTTTTTGGAGATTTGATCTTTGTGCAGTATGTGGGTTATTTTAGAAATTTTCTTTATTGATATATTTTTAGTCAGGTTTATGAGTTCTTCATATTTTTGTAAGTGGATAGGGCACTTAGATTTTAACTAAGTTTTCCACATTCTGTCTCTTTATTTCATCAAAGTGTGGGTAGCATAAGCTAACCAGGGGTATATGTTAGATTTAACATGCACTGTGTGCAAGGGTGCTAGTGAGTTAAGAATATTTAGTAAGGTTGAGTTGAATGAGTGTTTGCTTCATCTAGAGGGAGTTGGGTCAGAAAAGACCAGTTCATTTTGGAGATGATGATATTAAAGGTTTCTGGGAGAGAATTTGATAGTTTACAACATTTGATGTATCTATGTGGTCTGGAGAAATGTGGAGAGAATCTTAGAACTTTTACTGGGGAGTGATCACTTAGGAAGTCAGGTAAAGTTACAGGGTTATGATATTTAAATGGGTCTGAGACTAGTATCCAGTCAATAAATGAGCCAGAATTGTAAGATTTATTAGCCTGAGTGGGTGTAGATATAAATTGTGTAAAGCCATGCATGTTGATGCATAGGGTGGAGTTAGGTGAGCAGAGGGATAGCCAATTTATACTGATGTCCCCAAAAAGGATGATTTCATTATGTATGTGTTGAGAAAGGTAAGAAAGAATGTTTTCCAGTAGGGGAATGTTATCAGGGGGGTATATAAATGGCTGCTTCAGTAATTGTAATATGATTATTAAGTTTAAGGTTGGCAATCAGGAGTTCAGCAGGTAGAAAGGATGTGATTGGATTATCTAGAGATGTGAGTGCAAGATGGTTTGAGTAGGCAATGGTTACTCTTCCACATTTTTTTTTTGATGGTCTAGTTGAAGTATATTATACCCTGGAGGGAGAATGCCTTTATCAGGATAAAGAAGTTTTAGCCAAGTTTCTGTGAGGATAATAATATCTGGGGACTGATCTAACATCCAGGCATGGAATTCACTGACTTTATTTAGCACACTTCTAATATTCATTGAGTAAAAAGATACATGTTTTTTGGAAGATTTAGCTGTCCATTTGTGGTCAGTTGAATTGCTGACAGCAGAGTGAGAGTTTGGGCCAGGATTTGGATAAATATCACCTGATAGTAGTAGGGTTTTAGAGAGAATGTTGACATTATAGAGAGTAGGTAGTAGATAAAGTACTTTATTTTACTTTTTGTAAAGTTTGTGGGGGAAGTGAGAATTTTGATTTTGGGAAGATTATTTTTAGGAAATATGGAAGAGCTGATTTCAAATGAGTGAAGAGGTTGTGTAAGGACATTTGGGTGAGTCAATGCTGGAACTGGATTTTCAGGCATTAGTTGGATATTATAGGAGGTGAGAAGATAAAGTAGAAGTAAAGCATGCATGCAAAGGAACATTAGCATCATGCTGGTCAGGTTAATGAGGTAGGTCAACAGTAGTAAGCAATAGAGAAGGAAGTAAATTGTTGTAAAGACAGTGAGCTGGATTCCATAAAGCCTACACTAAGTCTACACTAAGTGTCCACTGTTTTGAGGAATAGACAACACAGACATAACATGCAACTTTTTCCTCCTAATTTTAGTTTTCCTACTGATATTTTTCCTGCTTTAAATATTGAAAGGGATTCATAAAAGTTACCACAAAGTGCAGACTGCATGTACACAGTGTAATCTTTCTGAGTGGCTAGAAAACACAAAAAAAATGAGATAAGAATTTTATTGAATACATATCGTGTACACTTAGTGTAAGCCCTAATTGTGACACCTGTGCACTGGCCCAACCACCAAGGAGCCTCAGTCCTCACCACTAGCACCAGTGAGGGGTGTCCATATAGGGAAAGGATAATAAATACACCGTAAAGTACAATTTTCCTTAAAAGCACAAAGAGATCACAGTCAGTCTGGGGCTGGTTGTTCCCTTTATCTCCAGGTCCCCAATAAGACTCCCCACTGGCACAGCGATAGAGTCCAGATCTCAGCCTAGTGGGCAAGCTAAACCCTCCAGCACCCTCTCTGTCCAACCAGTGCTTCATGTCCCTGCCCAAGTAGCTGACACACACATCTGTATACTGGGACAAAGGGTTACTGTACAGAGAGTGGACCCCTGAGGGAGGGCTAGAAGGTGAAAGGGTACAGCAGTTGGTAGTGCCTAGGGTCTACCATCTGGGCGCTTCTAGCCATAGTCCATGATATTCCCTTTGCATGTCATATGGGCATAAAATGTACAAAGAGACATATTATGCAGAACGTCTATTGTGTGGAATTTCCAGAGATGTAACAGGGTACTGCAGGACCTGTGAGCAGTGCCAAATGGTAGGCAAGGCAGGAGACAAGGTGAGAGCTCCTTTGATGCCTTTGCCTGTGATTTATGAGCCATTTCAGAAGGTAGTTATGGATTTTGTGGGGCCTCTGAGTACCCCAAGTTCCACAGAGAAAGAGTATATCCTAGTGGCAGTGGATTATACTGCACAATATCCTGAGGCAGTGGTTCTGTCCTCCATTGAGGCAGAAAAGGTTGCAAATGCTTTGTTAGAGATTTTCAGCAGGGTAGGTTCCCAAAAGAAATACTGTCTGACAGAGGTGCCAATTTCATGTCAGACCTGCTGGCTTGTCTGTGGAACTACTGTGGGGTGAAGCACCTGAAGACCACCCCCTACCATCCTCAGACTAATGGTCTTGTTAAGAGGTTAAACTCTACAATCCAGTCCATGCTATGAGCATTTGCAGACCAGTTTAAGAGGGGGTGGGACAAATATTTGCCCCATTTGTTGTTTGCTTACAGAGAGGTTCCCCAGGAATCCACAGGTTTTACACCCTTTGAGTTGCTGTATAGGCATAGGGTGAGGGGACCTCTAGATTTAATTTGAGATGAGTGGGAAGGTGAGTGTGGACCTCACAAGGAGTCTGTTGTGGCATACGTCCTAAACCTCAGGACAAGGCTCAGGGAACTCATGGTCTTGGCCCAGGGCAACCTGGCAGAAGCCCAACAACAGAAAAAAGGTGTGGTATGACAGGAATGCTTGAGCTAGAGAGTATGCTGTGGGGCAGCAGGTAATGGTTCTCATTCTGGTCAGACACAACAAGCTGCAAGCAGCTTGGTAGGGACCCTACAAGGTGGTAAGAAAGGTAAGTGATGTTAACTACATAGTGGAACTGCTAGGCAGAAGGCAGGGGCACAAATTGTACCATGTTAACATGATGAAACCTTACCATGATAGGGAGGCTCTTGTGCTGAGCATTTGCAGTGGATTGGATGAGGAGTGTGAGGGAGATCTGGTGACTGATCTCCTCAATGAGGCTCAGACTGACACCTCAGTGGAAGGGGTAGCAATGTCCCAGCGGCTATCTCCTACCTAGGTTTGAGAAATCTGAGCAGTGTTACAGGTGCTTGGGGACATGTTCACTGGAAATCCAGGGTACAACCACCTGGTGCAGCACCAGGTGGATACAGGACCCCAAAGGTCTATTAGGCGGCCCCCTTATAGGGTGCCTGAGAGAATCAAACAGACTATGAGGTAGGAGATACAGGAGATGTTGGAACTAGGGGTAATTCAAGAGTCAATGTAAAGACAAGCAAGCCTCTGAATAGACAAGGGAACCACTAAATCACTAGTAGTAAAAATAACAACAAAAGCGGTTCCGCACAACAGGAAATTGTTGCAGAAGAAATTTATTGCAAAAAGTAAGTGCTTTCGCAAATAACATTCGCTTCTTCAGACTATTTAAAAAACAACAAAGCACACCTTATAAATGCTCATTCAACCAATCATACTGCAGATAAAGCCTAATTGCTTTAACTTACAAAATGTCAAACAAGTTAAAGTAGCACTCTGCAAACATTATAAATAGCACATAAAAAATATAAATGTATAAAAAATATAAATATACAATTTTATGTCTAAATGGCAGAGAGTCATAGAACCCAGTTAAGTATAAAAACAGTACAATAATAAAACTAATATATATACAACAAATTACACCTCTGAAACATATCTCACTCAAGGATGCAAACAGAGTCTGTTGTGAAATTATACCTAATACTATACAGAACTATTGATACACATAATAATCAATGCTTAAGGGCTCTCGCCTTCAGAAAAGGTTTAAGGGAGACCCTATTATTTATACCTGGAGGTTTATCTGCTTGAAAGCGTATGATCCACTTTTGCTCATGGGACTCAGTTTTATTACTCAGATCACCTTTTCTTAGAGTTTTGTGTATAATATCCAGGACAAGAAACTTAAACTTATGGTCAGTGCCTGTTTTGGCTACATGAAGAGCTAGGGCATTTGTTTCTTTGCCATTCCTAATATCTCTAGTGTGTTCTAGAACTCTATCTTTTAATGCCCTATTCATTTTGCCTACATAAAATGAAAAGCAGACAATACAATAGCAGAAATACACCACATTACTGTCTGACATTCCGCATAGAATTTACTATTTCAAAACCAAGATGGGGATGCTTAAAATATCCACCATTGTATATATGTGTACAGGCCGCACATCTCCTACACATATACGTCCCCATTCTATCTGACAGAATGTGTGGTGTTGTATACTGTGTTTTACAACAAAGTTGTCTCTTGAGGGACTTATTATTCCTAAAGGCAAAGTGGGGTTCAGGAGCTATATTGTCTTCCAGCTCATTCACAGTTGAAAGAATATCCCAGTTATTCCTAATAACATTGCAAACCATATGTATATCACTGGCATAAGTCAGGGGCATCCTAATCTTATTGCTACAACCTTGGGTCCCTATAGGACTATCATTAACATTACTATTAGTAGTAGCATTAGAGCTGGAGTCATTATGTAAATATGGTCTACATCTCCCCTGCCTTTCACTCCAGGCCTGGGCTATCTGTATATCAATGTCCTCAGCCTTGTAGCCTCTCTCAGTGAATTCTTGTTTAAGGGTATGCAGCACCGTCTTCAATTGGGCATCTTCACTATAAAGCCTCATCGTATGAAAAATCTGACCTCTAAGCACATTAGACTTGGTATGCCTCGGATGCATACTAGTGTTATGCAAGATATTGTTTTTCCTCACTTCCTTCCTATACATGGTTGTGGAAACATTCTGAGCCATGCCTTTGGTTACCTTAACATCCATGAATTCCAGCCCTACTGCTAAATATTTGGAGGTAAACCTAAGAAACCAATTCAACTTATTCAAAAAACAGATGAAGTCAAGTAATTGTTGTTCTGTACCTTGCCACAACAAAAAAAATGTCATCCACAAACCTCTTATACTACTTAATAGAAGTGCAGTAGGCATTGTTAGATAGAACGTATTTGGCTTCCCAGTTTGCCAGGGAGAGGTTGGTGTAGCTATTGGCACATGCTGTCCCCATAGCCATGCCTACCCCTTTCATCACCAAAAATAAACAAATTATTCTTGAGTGTAATCTCGAGTAGTGAACAAATCAACGACACTTTATTATTTGGAACGTTGTTATTGAGAAGTATCTCTCTTGTGTTCTCAATGCCCCAGTCATTGGGAATGACTGTAAACAAGGACTCTACATCTAGAGTCACAAAAAGGCAAGGACCCTGAATAACCTCAGTGTAATTGTTCAACTCACTAAGAAAACACTTAGTATCTTTAAGGATGGTGTTACACTTATCCAATACATCATGCAAGTTCTTTTCTATGAAAATAGAAAGAGGTTCAGTGACCCAACCTCTACTTGAAACAATAGGATACATTGGTGGAGTTGCAAGGTTCTTATAGGCTCATAGGTTCATAGATAGGTACTAGGCTATCTGCCCAAGAGCATTTATAAGCCTAGCCAGAATGTGTTGGCTTTTGCCTCCCTTTTAAATTAGTTTCCTGGGCCTCTGTCCAGCAGGGCCATTGAAGTGATCCCAGGGGTAAATTTATGATTTTCCATCCACTCGTCAAGATTTCTCTTGGAGAGTCAGTGAGGGGCTTTGCCTAACATAAATTGGGATTCTATTCTAGGGAAGTCTCTGGGACAGGAATCTATCCCTCCAGCATGTCCTGTTTATTGCCATGCTGAGGTTTAAATCCCTGGAGTGTGTGGCTCTAAGAAATTTGGTTTTCTTGAGGTGGAGCATGTCCATTAATTCCGGGTTGGACATGGCCGTGTACGTCAGTCAGAGATCACCTCTGAGTAGGCAGTAAACAACCGAGTAGAGCTGGAGTTTCTTTAGACGAGCTGCATAGGGCATCTGTTTGAGGCCCATGATCCTCTTGGTGAGGTACTTCTGTGGTCTTTCCAGCTGTTGCAGGTGTTGAGTAAAGTACATTACAAATGGGGCATTGTACTCTATTATGGGCCTGATGAGTGATGAGTAGAGGGGCACGATGACCTCTCTTGATCTAGATGTGAACCTTTTCATGATTAGGTGGGCTACATAGAAGGATTTTCTAACCACTTTGGCAATGTGATTATCAAAGGAGAGGTTGCTATCTTCCTGGGTCCACAGATCCCTAATTACATCTTCTGTACTTAGTGTATTACCACCTATGTGATAGTTCGTGGGCACTTTGTTTTTCCCAAAGGGGATCACTATGCACTTTTTTGCATTTAGCTTGAGGCCATGGTTCTGACACCAGGCATTTGTCTCTGTGAGACCCTTCTGGAGGATGTCTGTGTCAGCTGGAGAGTCGATTATGGCCCCCAGTTTGCAATCGTCTGCGAACTTGGACAGCCATAGTCCTCCCATGCTTGCCTGTACCTCAGAGATGTATATACCGAACAGGATGGGTCCCAGGACTGAGCCCTGTGGGACTCCACATTTAACCAGTTTAGAGTCGGATATGGCACCTGAAACTCTGACCATGTGAGTTCTATCTGTGAGCCAGTTGGCAACCCATCTCATGACATAGGGGTTAATGTTCAAGCTGGTGAGCTTATTTATAATGCCAGAGTGGGGAATGGTGTCAAAGGCCTTTGCGAGGTCCAGGTAGGCTGTGTGGACTACCTTTCCCTCATCTATGGCCTTGGTAACTGTTTCAAAGAAGTCAACTAGGTTTAGAAGGCAGAATCTGCCTTTAGCAAAGCTGAATTGGGTAGGTTCCAGTGTCTGGAGGTTCCCAATGTCTCTGTTAATGAGTTCCATGATAATGCGCTCCATAGCTTTGCAGACCAGACTAGTCAGGCTTATAGGGCGATAGTACCCAGGATCTGTTGTGGCACCACCATTGTGGAGCAGGATAACTGTTGCTGTACGCCATTTTTTGGGTACATAGCCTGTGGTAAGGCTGAGTTTGAACAGTGAATTTAGGTGAGGGTTTAGTTCATTTTGGAGCTTGTGTAAGACGCAGCTTGGGATACCATCCGGTCCCATTGATGCTGTGTTTTTGGCTTTGGAGAGGGCTGTTTTCACCTGTGTGTCTGTGATGTCTGGGGCTCTACATTCTTCTGGGATGGACACGGGCCCTTTTGGGGGGTGGGGGGTAAAGTTTGCAGTGAACCTGTCAGCCAGGATGTTGGCAATGTCAGTTGGTTCAGTGTATTTTTTGCCATTTTGCACTAGCTCAGAGCAGATCTGAGAGTTTCCACCTAGATTCTTGACATAGCTAAAGAAGGCTTTGTGATTATCTTTAGAGTCTTTGGCAATTTTTCTTTTGAAACTGGCCTTGGATGATTTTATGTGGGTTCGTAGTTTCTTGCTAATACGGATTAGGGATGCCTTTCCTTTTTGGGATTTTGCTCTATCATGTAATAGTTTCCTCCTTCTGTTGTATAGCTTATTTATAGCCGGGGACCACCAGACTGGTTTCCTCTTTTTGGAGGAGTTATTCTTGGTTTTACTTGGGATGGCTCGATCCATGCATTCCTGTAGGTGCTCATAGAATGCATTTGTAAAGGATTCTGCGGTTTGGGCAGCATTATCCTTTAGTAAGGGGGCTTTGAAACTTTCCACCTCGGTCTTGAGAAGTGTGAAGTTTGCTTTTGAAAAGTTTTTCACAGTGGTTTCCTTGACTGTGGGTGGGGTTGGGATGTTGATGTCCAGTGTGATTAGTTTATGGTCTGATCTTACCAGTGAGGGGTTTACCTCTGGTGTGGAACACTGATCCCCTATGTTGGTGATGATCAGGTCCAATATGTTGTCACCTCTTGTGGGAGTGGTGACCAGTTGTTCCAAGGCGTTTGAGTTTATAAACTCTAGGAAGTGTTGGGCAAGGGAGTTTGCACGTGAGTAGTTTTCCCAGTCGATGTTTGGGTAGATGAAATCACTCAATATCATGGTGTTTGGTAGGGCCTTCATATTTTCCAATGTTCTCAGGAATGCTGTGTGGGGTTCCTGAGACAAGGTGGGTGACCTGTAGCAAGCTACAATTTGAAAATCAGCTTTGCCCACTGTTAGTTGCACATGGATGGTCTCTGAGGCCTCGTGCTGTGCCACTAACCTGGAGGTGTGGGTATCCTTTATGAAAATGGATACACCCCCTCCTTTTGTATTTCGGTCTGGGTTCTGGGGCCGAAAGGTATGGTATGAGTTGTAGCCTGGTAATGCTGGGGTGGTCTCTGGAGATTTGAACAAGGTTTCTGTTACTGCACAGATATCGATTTTCTCCATGCTGAGGAGTGCCTCGAGTGCGTCCATTTTGAGGTTTAGACTTCTGGCATTAAGTAGCATTACCCTCAGTTTTTGGTTACTTGTGTTGTTTATGGAGGTGGGTTTGTCTTTTGAGCCTTGCCTAAAAAAGGCACTATGGGGGTGGCAAGAGCCTTGACCAGTATTCGAAAGCCTAAGGGCGACAGGTGCAAGCCGTCTATGGTGAAGCAGCATTGCTTGTCGAGCATGTCATTCCCAGGCTGACAGACACTGGATCCCCTTTGAATGACACTAATAGTTTAGCCAATTGTTAAAACTGATCATTTTATCTTTATACTGTGGCATAATTCTTGGTGAGGGCAAGATACTACTCAGGGTCAGGGTCATACTAGCCTGGGCTACATGATCAGAGAGCTCCTCTATGTCTCTTTTTATGTAGTCCAGGGAGGTACATCTCAGGTCATTCACACTGACATGGACAATGACAGAGTCATATTTGTACTTGTTTTGGAGTGACCTGAGTGCTTGTGTTATGTGGCGGATCCTGGCACCCGACAGGCAGCTTACAGTATCCTTCTCCTTGTTCAGTCTAGTGAGTGGGACGTCAGTGTGCCTGACAATAGAGTCACCTATTACTAATGTATTGGGTGTGTTATTTAGCCTTAAGGGCTGTGATTGCATGGCACACTGACTTTGTGAAGTATGTGATACGTGGTTGTTGTTTGAGGGTGGAAGTTGCTTGGATGTCTGCTTTGGAGGTCTCTGCTACTTTGGTAGATTTTTATTTAGAGCGTCAGAGTATGTTTTTGTGTATTTATGTGTGCTGTTTGCTGGTTCAGATATGACTGGTCTATGTGAGCCTGGTAGTGTGGTGCAAGTGTTTCCCTTCTCCTCCTGACTGACTATTCCAGTCTTGAGTTGAGAGAGCTTGGCCTCCAGTTTGGCTGTATAGTTGCATCTCTCACATACATTTGTGTTTGTCGGAAGGAGGAGAGGCTTGTCTGTGTACATGAGGCAATTGTAACATTGCCTCAAGATGCCCAGATTCACCAGCTGGACTGGAGAGTGCAGCTGAAACTGACCTCTGGACATGCCTGTACGGATAAATGAACTGTTTTACCGATTGTCCGGTAGGGATGAATAGGGAGACTTGTACTACTGTATAGTGAAAGGGGGGTGTAGTGTTAGCATTTATTAGTGCTTACTGATAGCTTAGAGCAAGTGCTGAACTGTAAAAGGAAGGTTAGAGTGCTTAAGTTGAGAGTTTGACAAGTTCCAAGGGTAAAATTGAAGAGCAGGCTTCGTGGCGCCTGGAATAGTTTAACCCTAGCTAACTGGCACTGCACTGTGCGCAAAACCGCACAAATGTATCTTGGGGAGCTCATACAACATAGGGACCACAGGAAAATCAACTTTGAAATAATCAAACAACTGTTCAGAAATCATCCCAGTAATCAACAGGTCAAACACTAAAAACTGAACCCTTCAGTGCAGCTTTTCAAAACTTGACCAGACACATTAGTATATGCAGTAGAGTTACTTAGATGATCTAACATAGATTATCCGTAGTTGTCCTTATCCATCACAACTATACTGCCCCCTTTATCTGCAGGGCAGATCTCGATGCTATTTATACATTTAAGCTCAAGGAAAGCTTGAGTTTCTGCAGAGGACAAATTAGCATAACCATTAATACATCTTTCAGAGAATTTCTCTCTCAATTGTTTGTCACAAATGTTGACAAACAGATCAATAGTCGCATTGCTTGGTGGTATATATGTGCTAGGTTTCTTAAAACTACATTCAAGAGTCCAACAGTCCTTGGGCCTCCCTAGTGGTGCTGGTGACAAAGAAAGATGTCAGCCCCAGGTTCTGTGTGGACTACAGGAAATTAAATAGTCACACAGTGTCAGGTGCTTACCCTATGCCTAGGAAATGTGAGGCCCTAGAGCAGTCAGGTTGGGCTAAGTATCTTACAACCATTGATCTTACCAAGGGTTACTGGCAGGTGTCGTTGACTCCCAATGCTAGAGAGAGGTCAGCCTTTGTGACTCCTTTTGGCTTGCATGAGTTCACAAAGATGCCCTTTGGGATAATAAATGTCCCAACAACTTTCCAGAGGCTAGTAGATCATATCCTAGCAGGACCAGGAGGGTTTGCCATTGCTTACCTAGATGACATTGCCATCTACAGCCATTCTTGGCAAAAGCACCTTCAACATGTCTGGGAGGTGTTGGGAAGACTACAGAGGACAGGGTTGACCATTAAGCCCAGAAAATGCCAGGTGTGTAGAGCAGAGGTCTCCTACCTGGGACATAGAGTGGGGAGTGGTAAGATAAGGCCAGAACCTGCCAAAGTAGAAGTCATTCAGGCATGGCCTGCACCTGTTACTAAAAAGCAAGTGAGGGCATTCTTAGGGACAGCAGGGTATTACAGAAAGTTTGTCCCCAGTTATATTACCATAGCTGCTCTACTCACAGACCTGACAAGGAGGAACAGAGCCAGCCAGCAAAATGCCAAGTTGCTAAGATGGAGCCTAGGGTTGCAAGCATATATGTCAGTGCAGCACTGCTGTGGGATTAGCAATGCCAATGCAGATGGGCTCTCAAGACAGGGAATGGAGTAAGGTATACTCAGATAGATCTAACCCTCTCAAGCAACATTTTTCAAGGGTCACTTGAAAAACTACCCTGAGTTCTCCAGGGGGAGATATGCGAAGATAGGTAAAGTCTGCCAGCCTAGCCAGATAGAATTCTGTAGATAACTCTGTCATTTGTAAATATTAATGTAAGCCACAGGCTTGTTCTCTTAAATGTGAAAAGAATGCATTGGATATTAAACTGAAAAAATGTAACAACAGTGCACTCTGCTGTAAGAAAGCTAAGTCAAGCATTTTATGACTGTCTTTGCTGTTAAGATTCGGAGCTGATATGTCTAGAGGGAGGCATCCTGCCTATTGTTTTAAGGCCAGAGATAATGGCTAGAATTTGCATGTATAAATGTCCTTTATTGCTCTGGTTTCTGACCAGGTGTAAAGAATGTAAATGTAGTGTCTGTTAGCCTGGGAACTCCAGAGAAGTGTGAAGAATGAAGTCACGTGAAGCAGCTCTGTGTTATTAATTTAAATAGAGATCATCAGAGAGCTCAGTGTATTTTGTGTTGAGAACATCCAACATCACCAGCACTGCCTGTTTCTATATGTAAGTATTTTAGAACTGTGTTTTCTCTTAGATATAGCTAGGAAATAGGAAGATTAGACTAGTTTGTTTTTCTGTGATGCCAGAACATTTCTACGGTATTATTTTAAGTATTTCTCTTTGATCTCTGAACTCTTGACTAGTACTGTGTAGTAAGAAGTATTGTCTTTTGTTTTTATTATTTATTATTAAATATTTTTAAATCTTTAAACTGTGGCTGTTTTATGTAGAGTTAATTTAAGCTCTAGAATACATTGCATGTATATAGTGATACAACAGTATAATCAAAACATGCAACATCAGAAATTTTGGACAGCAGAGTTACAGCTTTACCATGGAGTAAGGGGGTCAGGAACCGTGCCCAGAGCCTTTGGTCAACATCACACTGTTTACATACCCTCTCAAACATATGAATCAAACTATCAAAATTATCCCCCTATTTAAACCGCGGAAGAAATTTACTGACCTTTTGTGCTTCTGGGGTCCAGTTACTCTCTTCCCCATTACCTCCATGACTCTGGCGAAGAGTCAACATCTCCTTCTCATGCTGCCTCTGCCTCTCCTTTTCCTTAGTTTCCAAGCATAGAAGTTTCTCATTCTCCTCAGCCTGCAGACATCTCAATCTCTCAGCTGCTTCTATTTCCAAACGCTTGGCCTCCATCTGAAGTCCCTTTAGCTCCAGATGAATTTTTAAGTCCTCTGCAGAAAGGTTGAGCTGTCCATTCTTTGAGCGTGTTACACCTTCACTGACAGTCTGATTGTCTTCCTGGTTGCTGTTTTCTGATGCAGCTGTGACCAAAGCTGCAATCATGTCTGCCTTAGTCAGATTTCCATGCACCAGTCCCCTAGCCTGGCACATCTCAGCCAGCTGCCTCCTTGTCGGCTTTCCGTACTCCTCTGCTGACATGCTGACATGCTGCCTACTCTCCCTGACTAACTAAGATAACAAAAGAAATAAAACAACCATGATCTGAACCAGACCAGTTGTTTTACATTAGAAAGGTTTGTAGTCTACATTTTTGTGGCAGGAGAGGTAGCTTACATCCTTCTAAGTTGGGAATTGCTGATTGAAGGCTTAGTGTATCTGTTATCTAAAAGTTTCTTAGTTCTGGTTTAAGCACTCGGGCTTCAGGCCAGTTATTTTAAATTAAGAAGGTTTGTGGTCTTTACTCTTGTGGGAGGAGAAGGTAGATTCTGCCGTTCTGAACTGGGAATTGCTGGTTGAAGGCTTATTGTGCCTGGTTATTGGAACTGTTTCTTTCTAAAATTGGTGCACCTTGTTTGCTATAGCATAGACTAAATTCAGACCTGCCATTAATAACTTGACCATTAATCAGGCCATTTTTTTTTGGAGAGGGTTCCCTGCACTCTAGTGGCAGGAGTGTGCAGGTAGAACTCGTCTGATTGAAGGTTGCTGGAACAGGGCTCAGTTTTGAGTTTTTTTATTGGTTAATTGGTTAATTTGTTTAAATCAGTTTGCTCTTGCTTGCTACTGCTATATGTAAGTGTGTTTCTGTTCTCCTGTGCTAAATTGACCTTGACAGAGTTTAAATATCCTTAGCATAGTCTGGTTCCAGGTTTTGCTATATCTGGATCTGTTTGTGTGATTCCTGTGTTACTGCTATGCCATCTTGGGTTGGCCAGGGCCTGCCTGCACTTACTGGCAGTAAGTGAACTGGTTGAAACTGGTCTGTCATAGGGTGTTTAGCGAAGAGCTCAGGGACAAGGATTGATTGGTTAATTCCAGTGTTTCTATTTTACTTTCATTTTGTAGTATTTTAACCCCTGTATTTGCGTGGGTTAGTGCTTGCTGGGTATTGTGCACCACTGCTGCCCTATTTTAACCCTTTGCAAGGTACTTCAGCTGCATATTCCCTTACCAGCACTCCGGTGTAAGTGAGGCCCTCACTTCCAGCTACTGTATTGATTTTATCTAGCCGTATTCACACTTATAGGTACTGTCCTCAGATAGTACTCACTATACTATCCCTGCCCTCTCTTCCCCAGATTCTGGCAATCATGAATGGACAATTTCCTATGGTTTCTCCTGCTAGTCTGGTTGATATGGGCATCCTGAGACAGTGTAGCAACTCCCTTATGTACACAGATAACCCTCTACTACTATCACCTAGGAACACAATATGTGAGAGTTGCAATTACATTAAGAATCTTGAATCCTTGCTGTTTCAGTCACAAGCCAGTCTGGCACTAAGAAGGTTGTCTGCACAAACACAACAAACACCACACCTCTAACACCACCCCACACATGTATAGCACACTCCTACATATGCAAAGATTCTCAACAAAAACATACCTAAACAAGAGACCTCCGAAGCAAAAACACACACACACACACACACACACACACACACACACACACACACACACACACACACACACACACACACATCACAACCCACAGCATCACAACCCACCATACGAAGGACCACACATAGTACACATGCCTGTGTCTCCCAGTCTCTAAGGCCCAGTCACAAACCCAACATACCAATCATAGAAGACTCTATCATGAGACACACAGATGTGCCCCTTACCAGGCTAGACAAGGAGAAAGTCACTGTAAATTGCATGTCAGGTGCTAGAATCTGCCATATCATGTACGCACTCAAGTCTCTTAATAACACATACTGTTATGACTCTGTCATAGTCCATGTTGGTGTGAATGACTTGAAATGTACCTCTCTGGACTATATGAAGAGAGACATGATTGAGCTCACTGAATATGTGTCCCAGGCAGGTATGTCCCTAGCCTTAAGCAACATCCTACCGTCACCCAGAATGATGCCTCAATACAAACAGAAAATTATTTACTTTAACAGCTGGCTTATTTTCTTGTGCCATTCCAAGGGGATCCATTACCTGATTAGGACATGATTGACAGACCACGATGCTTTGCCAGAGATGGCCTCCACCTGTCTTCTCTGGACTTCAGGCTCTCCCTTTTCTAGGCAAAGTCATGAGCACAAAATTATCAACATGAAAAATTTTTCTAAATGAAATTTAAAGGTTGTGCTGCTAAACACATGAAACTGCACCCATTGCAAGCATTCCTCACCCTGAAGGATGCTGACATGTGTGCAGTCACTGAAACCTGGTTCAAGGCTGCAGAGAGCACCCCAGCCTTACCAGGTTACTCATCCTACCATACTTTCAGACCCCAAACAGAGGGCTACAAAGCCAAGGGAGGTGGTGTTTCAATATTTATCAAAGACATACACACCTCCAGGCTGGTCAAACAGTATGACGCACAGCAGACACTCCAAGTGCAATTAACTGTTGACAAGACACCTATTCAAATCATAGCTAACTACAGACCCCTAAACATGACTCTTGATGCCCACTCGACCTATCTTGACTTACTTGCATCTATCAAGATTCAACCCTCTACCCTGATTCTGGGTGACTTTAATTACTCAGCCATAGAGTGGAAGACCTATTCTAGCCCAAACATGAATGCCCAGAGATTTCTTGACTTTGTCAATGCCAGTGCATTGGATCAGCTGGTTGACATCCCTACAAGAGGTGAAAATATCCCGGACCTGGTACTAACCAACATGAGTAGCCACTGTAGCACCCCTACAGTGTCATCCTCCTTGGTAAGATCCGACCATAAAGAGATCACCATCTCCCCTGACACCTCTCCTTATCAGGTTCAAACAAAAACATTTTTCAAGGCTGATTACAATCTCCTGAGAGCAGGTATAAGCAGCTTCACAGCCACCATATCTTCAGCTGGAACTAGCACTAATGTCCAAACCTACACCAAAAACCTGTATGAGCACTTACATAGCTGTATGTACTCAGCAATACCTGAAAGGACCAAATCTTCTTCCTCAAGGAAGAGTAAACCTGTCTTATGTACAGCAGCAATAAACAAACTCTATAATAAAAGGAAAAAAATTGCTGTCCAGGACCAAGAAGGAGCAGGTGCCAAGTTGGAAGCAGTCTCTCCTTTGTCTGAACAAGCAAATAAGGTCACTTGTGAAATCCTCTAAGGCTAACTTTGGGTCCAAAATGGCCACATCCGCTAAAGACAATCACAAGGCCTTCTTCACATATGTCTACAATCTCAAAGGTAACACCCAAATCTGCTCTGAACTTGTGGTCAAGAACACCACATACACAAATGCCATAGATATTGCCAACCTGCTGGCAGACAGGCTCAGTGAAAACATCACCCCCTGTTCACCCGTCAGTAAACCAGAACATCCCCATCACCTGCACCCCACCCCTCATCACCAGGAAGCAGGTCTTTAATGCCCTCTCAAAGGCAAAAAATACAGTCTCCATGGGACCTGGCTGCATCCTACATAAACCAGGTATGAGCTCTCAGCTCCATTAGGCACCCTGTTCAACCAAAGTCTGAGCACTGGCTTCATCCCAGGCAAATGGAGGACAGCCACTGTCACTGTCATCAATCTACACAAAGATGGAGTGTCCACTGACCCAGGCAATTATAAGTTCAACAGCCTAACTAGCCTGATCTGCAAGGCCATGTAACGCATTATCATGGACCTTATAAACAAGGACATTGGCAATCTCCAAATGCTTGACCCCACACAGTTTGGCTTTGTGAAAGGGAGATCATACCTATTAAACTTGGTCAGCTTCTTTGAAACAGTCACCAAAGCCATAGACGAGGGGAAGACAGTGTACACCACCTACCTTGACCTAGCCACAGCCTTTGATACTATTCCCCACTCAGGCATAACAGATTAACTCTCCAAGCTAGGCATCAACCCGTATATTACTAGATGGGTAGCTAACTGGCTGACCGATAGAACTCACTCAGTCAAAATAGGGGAGGCCACCTCTAGTAGTATACCCGTAATGAGCAGTGTAACCCAAAGATCAGTTCTGGGGCCTCTACTGTTTGGGGTATACTTTTCTGAGGTGCAAGCCAAAACCAATGGTCTGTGGCTGACCAAGTTTGCAGATGATTGCAAGCTGGGCACTGTCTTAAATTCCCCTAGTGATGTGAACATCTGCCAAGAGGGCCTTACCAAAACAAATAACTGGTGCCAGGAGCATGGCCTCAAACTGAATGCCAAGAAATGCATCACTATCCCCTTTGGGGAAAATAGTGTCCCATTTATTATCACATTAATAACAATGTACTAAGCACGCAAGTAGTTGTGAGGGACTTGGGTATCCAGGTTGATAGCAACCTGACTTTTGACCACCATGTTGCTTCCATTGTACGGAAGGCTTTCTACATGGAGGGGCAGGACCATTGGTGGTTGGTTAAATCATTACAAGCAGCCATCATTTGATAGTGTTGGAATGCACCAAACCACCTTAAATAGTGGATTGTTGCAGGAATGTCAACTTGCAATTATTGCAGTTTTTGCAAATATGTCAGCACCACATAAGCATTTAGTTCTAAAAATACCCCGCGGGTCTTTGATATATGGGTGTATGGAGACTACACTTCAGATTGGGTCATCTATTTGGTAATATGCAACTGTCAGGCTTTTTATGTAGGGCAGACTGCATGACCTTTGAAGTTACATATTTCTGAACACTTACGTGATGTTGGGTGTGCTCATCACTCAAATGCTCTTTATAAACACACTAAACAACATCCTACAGCCCAATTTAGGTTTGTTATTATCAACAGGATAATGTCTAAAAATAAGGATAAATCAGGTTGGCATAGTATTTTGGATAAAAAGGAGAAAAAAAGTGGATTATTTTATTTGATGCCCTTGTTTCACCAGGGCTTAATGATCATTTGTAATCTACCAATGGGAGGTAAATATTGGTTATTTAAACTAGGGGTGGAGATATTCATGCTTGATTCACTGAAGAAGGCTTAGTATCTGAAACTGGTCTGTTTGTGGATATATATTATCATGGAATAAAGGAATTGCTGAATATGTTGTGCTGGCCCTTGTGGTTTTTTCAGGACTGAGTCAGTTGGCCATGCACTAGCTCCGTACTGGCGTGTGGTGGAATTTACTAAGGCTTTCTACATGGCCCATCTCATAAGTAAGGATATTCCATCCAGGAACAAGTAGGTCATAACATCCCTGTACTCCTCCCTTATCAGACCCATTATCGAGTACAATCCCCCTTCAGCATGTGCCTTGCCAAGCACATGCAGCAGCTGGAGAGACCACAGAGGTTCCTGACCAGGAAAATCCATGGTCTCAAACACCTGTCCTACACAGACAGGCTTAAAGCCCTGTCCCTCTACTCAGTCTCATACAGACTACTTAGAGGTGACCTGTGTCTAGCATACAAGGCCATCTCAGACCCAGCCTTGATGGAGTTGCTGCATATCCATAAGTCAAAATCCACTCGAGCAATCTGCATGCAAGGTCTCAACCTTGTCTGTGACATTAATAGAACTTGTTGGCAGGATAGATTTGTGTTCCAGAGACTCCCCTTGCTGTGGAATAGACTCCCTCTGCATGTTAAGCAGAGTACCTCTCTAGCCCTCTTTAAGAGGAACCTGGATGACTGGATGGGAAACAGAAAATACATCCCTGGGATCCCAGCTGTGTCCCTGCTGAACAAGAGAAACAGGTGCTGACTTTGTGGGAACTTGGGCAAAATTCTTAGCTCGGCTTATAAGGACCTCCAGGTCAATAGCCTAGTATCATCCTATGGAATTATGAACCTATGTGGGGTGTAGCTAGTTGGGATTGTACCAGGGAAGAGGAAGGGTGGGGTTAGAAGGGAGGGGAAAAGAGGAGAATGTACCTTCTTCCTGCCCTAACCTTTCCTCATTTGTCTAACCTTATATCCCTCCCTGACCTCTTAGGAGCTCTGATCAATATGTGTTAGATTCATAAACCTAATAAATCTGTCAGACAGAAACTATATAGTTACTCTCCTGCCATTCAATGGAACAAGCTTCCAATGTTCCTGAGAGGCATACCTCAGGTCTACAAATTCAAAAGATATCTCAAAGAATATTTAAATAACACCTGGATATGTAACTGTAATCACCCTGCTTGAATCTTGTCCTCACTCTATTTCTCCTCTTCTTTATTTCTCTCTCTCTCTTTCCTAACCCTATTTCCCCCCTTTACTCCACTGCTCCTTCGATCTAACATTCCGCCTTACTTTTTTCTTACTGCTTCTCCTCTCATTTCTTGACTTATCCGAGTGACGCCTCTAGGTGCATCTGCAGTTACCTCCTACTGCTCTTCTAGGCATCAAATATTGCTTTTTCATATTTGCATTAATATTTCCAAAACCATGCTACATACAAGGAATCTGAATATTTTATATTGAAGCATACATGATGACAAACGCAGTTGTAGTGATATTTGACCTATGTCAGTGAGCATTTGTAGAACAATAAGGTGATAACTTTATTTTTTAAAGTCTCAAGCCACGCCCACTGGGAGTTACACATACACACTCAAAAGAGCTTTACTGGAGGGAATGAGTTAATATCTTCACCTCTATTTTGACTACTATTATTAACTAGCCAATATAAGGAGTCTTAATTTTTATTACTCTTCATGTCTGTGCCACCATTATGTTTATCTGTTTAACTACATTTTACATTTTACATAAATCTCTCTTGTCTTTATTGCCAAGTCATATTTTTGTTAATCTTATTGTATTAAATAGTTATTGTAACATGCATTTTTTTTAAATATAATTGCACTGTGGAGCTTTTCTCCTCAGGCCTCCGTTGAAAATGGCTTTGTCCCATTTGGTCTATCCCAGTTGACAAATGTCAAATAAATAAATAAATAATAAATGGTGCTAGGGTAGGGCAGCTGAGTGAGCCCGAGCAGAGTGAGGGTGAACAAATCGGGCAGAGCCAAGTGAAGCGGGTAACTTTGAATGAAAAACTTGGAGGAAGTCTGGGGGTCTGGCAAGAAAGAGAGAACACAGGTAAATGTAACTATGAAAGTCATGAAACGTGTCTACAGAAAATACTTCAAATGCTTACCTAGGGGAGGTAACTGGAATAGTAAAAGGGGTGAATACAGAAATGTAGGCTTACGGGAGAAATAAATGTAGTAAGTTGCAATGATTCAAGAAGTAAAACAGCCTGTTGATGAGGGGTACATTAATGAAGGATGATGAGCTAGGTGTGGACTTGTGACTGGGGGATGGGGTGAAGGGGGGTGGGGGATAACTACTGAGAATAGTGTGCTCAACACAACCTCTAGCTAAGAAGTTTTTAGTTGGTAACACAGATCAGTGCACAATAAAAATAGCTGTGATAACAGACGTGCCCTGAATTTCCAGTAGTAGAAAGGGCATGCTGCAAGAGTCAATTTCAGTTTTAGGTGGCAGTAATCCAGGCAGTTCTTGTCAGGGATGGAGGTGATAGAGCTCTCAGTCTTCAGCTATGGAAACTAAAATAAGGAGAAAACAGTGTTGTATAAACAGTTAAGCCATGTTTCTGAGAATAGATACAAGAAAGGATGAGAAGTAGGGGATACTGTGAGGTGAGAGATTTCAGACAGGAATAGGAGGATTTATGAGATATGTAAAACAAAAAAAGGAACAGCCAGAACAGCTAAAAACTACTGAAAATTTATTAAATACAAAAGTAAGCACTTTTGTGCATAAGCTCTTCTTCAGACTGTTCAAACAACTCAGGAGTCAGCATTAAATACCATTGTAAAACATAAAACAGCGAATGAACACTTAGGAAAAATTTAGTAAAAGCAGCTGGCAACCAAATCAATCAGTTGCCTTGACAGCAAATTAGTACTTAATCTTATGTCCCTTTAGGAAAGGACCTAGGGAAGTAATTTCATTTAAACCAAAATTTCTATCTGCTTGTAAAGTGATAATCCATTTTAATTAATTGACCCCAGTTTTATTAAACAAATCTCTTCCTCTACTATTCTTAGCAGTCAGCTGAACTACTTTTAAAAGGAAACTGTGACCAGAATGCAAACTAATATGCTTGTTAAGAGCACTAGTGCTGACATTCCTTCTTATATCTCCAATGTGCTTCAGAACTGTCTCCTTAAGGCTATGAGTGGCCATCTCTACATAAAAACTAGGACAGCAAGTGCAAGTTGCTAAATACACCAAAATTTGTACTTTTCTCATGTGCATATAACTTGAATTCATACTTAATATTAGTGGTGGGGTGAACAAAATATGGAACATCAGAAATAAAGGGGCAGGCTTTACAGTTATGGCAAGGGTGTGTACCTACTTTGATTGAAGTAACATGAGGCTGTGTTGTAAAACTATCTTTAAAGCAAAGCCTCTGTTTTAAAGTCTTTGCATTTCTAAAATAAAACTGAAGTCTCTCTCCAAGAAATTTACTAATATTATCATCAGCCATATAATTAGCAAATTTCTTTTAATGATGTTACACACATCCTGGCCCACAGATTTTAGTGCTCATGTCATCCTGGGGTTCCTTAGTTTTATTTTCCACATAGCCATGTGTGCATCTGCTCTTTTTATATATAAATGTAGGGTGAGCTCCTAAAACCCTGACAAGCTGCAGATTGTCAGTGAGGATGGCCCAGTTCTCCTTAATAATGGCTTTAATTGTATTAAAATCCCAGGTGTTAGTTAGAATACAACTGTTCTTACTTTCATCTTCTTTTGGGTTAGGATATCCTCATTGCCTAATTTTACCAACATGCCTATTCCACATAGGGATATTGTCAATTTTAGAATCTCTAATGGGATCCAGGATAATATGTAACATAGGTTCATAGGTTCATAGGTAGGTACTAGGCTATCGGCCCAAGGGCCTACGTAAGACTAGCCAGCAAGGTTCCATAGCTTACGCCACCCAAGAAAGTTATTTTCCTGTGCTACTGTCCAGCAGAGACACGGAAGTGATCCCCAGGGTGTATTTCATATTTCCCATCCACTCATCAAGATTTTTCTTGAAGAGTGCTAATGAAGAACTTTGCTTGACATAGATGGGTAGCTTGTTCCAGAGTATAGGAAGTCTCTGGGACAGGAATCTATCCCTCCAGCGTGTCTTGTTTACTGTGGTGACAAGGTTTCAGTCCCTAGAGCGTGTAGCTCGGAGGGATTGTGATTTCTTTAGGTGTAGCATGTCCAACAGCTCTGGGTTTGACATAGCTTTATATGTTAGACAGAGATCACCTTGGAGTAGGCGATATGCTACGGAGTAAAGCTGGAGTTTTTTGAGGCGGTCAGTGTAGGGCATTTGTTTGAGGCCAGTCATCCTCTTTGTGAGGTACTTCTGTGGCCTTTCCAGCTGCTGCAGATGTCTTGTGAGATACATTCCAAAAGGGGCATTGTACTCTATAATGGGTCTAATGAGTGACGAGTAGAGAGGAACAATGACCTCTTTTTTCCTGGATGAGAACCCTTTTATGATGAGGTGTGCCACGTAGAAGGACTTCCTGACTACTGTGGTGATGTGACTATCAAAGGAGAGACTACCGTCCACATGGGTCCCAAGGTATCTTATCACGCATTCGGTGTTAAGTAGATTGCTGCCAATGTGGGAGTTCATGGGTACTGAGTTTTTACCAAAGGGGATGACACTGCACTTTTGGCATTGAGCTTGAGGCCATGGCTCTGACGCAAGGCATCTGTCTCAGTGAGGCCCTTCTGTAGGATGTCCACATCATTTGGGGACTTGACTATGGCTCCTAGTTTGCTGTCATCTGCAAATTTCATTAGCTAGAGGCCTTCTGTGTTAGCCTGTACTTCAGAGAAGTAGATACCAAACAGCAGAGGTCCCAGGACAGAACAATGTGGTACTCCACTTGTCACTGCTTTGAGGTCAGATTTGGAGTCTGCAACTTTTACAGTGTGGGTTCTGTCAGTGAGCCAGTTGGCAACCCATCTTGTGATGTAGGGATTTATACCTAGTTTAGTGAGTTTAGCTATAATTCCAGAATGGGGGATGGTGTTGAAAGCCTTGACGAGGTCAAGATAGGCTGTGTGAACCACCTTACCCTCATCCACGGCTTTGGTGACTGCCTCAAAGAAGTCAATCAGGTTCAGGAGGCATGATCTGCCTTTCACAAACCCAAACTGGATAGGATCCAGAGTTTGGAGGTTACCAATGTCTTTGTTTATGAATTCCATAATGATACATTCCATGGCTTTGCAGACCAGGCTTGTCAGGCTAATAGGTCGATAGTTCCCGGGATCAGTGGTGGCTCCCCCTTTGTGGAATGGGATAACATGTTTGATTCATAGCCTTTAGATAAGAAATCATTTTCAAGATCATTCATATTTTTGAGAAAAGGGGCCAAATCTGTGGTAATGCATATTAATCTGTAGCCTTGAGATTTTATTACACTGTGCTTAGTTTTTACTGGATGAATACTATCTTTCTGAAGTACGTAACTCACTCTTGTTGGTTTTCTGTATAAATTACTAATTAATTTTTCTCTGTCTTTATCAGTACTGGCAGTCATATCATGGAACTGCACTGACTCCGAGCTGATAGAAGTGGTAAATTTCAGGAAGGAGGTGGAGTTATTGATGTAATGGATAAACTCAGTGTGTTTAGATTTCTCACATTGCCAGCCTATGATTACATCATCAATAAAGCAAAGGTAGCTGGTCATAAAAGTCTGGTATTCACTTTGCACTACAAATTCTTCATCCCACTTGCCAAAGGATACATTGGCCCGGCTAAGGGCATAGCTGCACCCATGGCTATTCCCCTCATCTGTTTGTAAGCCTGGCCACTGAAAGTGAAAAAATGTAACTCAAAAACAAGTTTATTAGCTTTCCCAAGCATTCCGTTTGCCCTTGTGTTGCATTGTTATTTCTGCTATAAGCCTCTGTAGCTGCTTCAACACAGTACATGTGTGGTAACATGGTGTATAGGGCTTCAACATCAATAGTTACCAAAATGCTTTGTTCATTCACATACATTTCTTTTATTTTTCTTAAAAATTCAAGTGAATCTAAAATATAATATGAGTTATTTTCAGCTAGAGGCTGAAGAATAAATCTAAGTACATGGAGCCTCCACTTGCAGTAACAGGTCTGTAAGGTGGATCTTCCCTATTCTTTTGCCATTTGGGAATATCGAATAAACAGCATAACTTAGAGTAAAAGTTTCACTAAGAAGTTCTTCATTAAGCATTTGGTTAGCTTATCTTTCTATTCTATAAATGCAGTTTTAACCTCCTCAAAGGAATGTTTAGAATAAAACTCAGGTGTGTTCAGCATGTTCTCTATTTTCATTATATAACTGTCAGTATCTGTAACACCCTTGTCAGCCTTCATAATACATCTAGTTTTATCATTGCTCATATTCTTAAGTGCAGATATCTCATCCTTTGAAATATTATGAAACTTATGTTTTTGGTGGTTTTCTGAGAACTTATGTCAAGCTTGCATTTTGTCTCAAAGGCTGCAAGTGTGGGATGCAGTGGGTAGCAAAAAAGTACTGTGTCTTTTCATTTTTTTTCTTTGATGGATTTATCTTCCTCTATGTTGTTTTCTTATCAGATAAAAGTTTCAAATTCAGCTTTCTCACATACATTTTTAAATCAGTGATGGTCTGTGTCTCATATCTCCTTCCCTGAAGTATGAATGTAAGTCCTTTGTTAAGCACTTTTTCTTCAAGTTCTTGTCAAATGATTCCAGATCCCAAGGGCTAATTCTGTCTACAGGCTCTTAGCCCTGATGGGTAGAAGTTGTTGTTAACCAGGTACCTCAACTTTCTTGCTCCTGGCCACTGCTTCCTCCTCCAGTTGTTCTGATCTTCCATCCTTGAGTTCAGACAGATCACAGTATGTTTTCTCTCTGGAATCTCAGTGGACTGTATCTCTGGTTGCAGTTGTAATTGTTGTGATGATAATTTCTGTTCATGTGTACTAGGCTCTGGTGATATGAGCCCTGGGAGTTGTATTGTGGATGGGTAGGATTTTGGTGTTCTTCGATGTCGGTTTGTGGGGTCTGAGGGGTACTGGATGCTGTTGGTTGGTCGTCCATTCTTCTGTTCCTCATTTGCATGTCTGGTCCCGAGGATGTGTTTACAAGGTGAAAATCCTGTTGATTCATAATGCCTGGTTTACCAGCTTGAACATTCAGATTGTTGTTGCCAATATTATTGTAAATGTAAGTACTGTTGGCATTACTGGCATCATAATTATTGTTATTGGTATTATTGGTAATATCTGTAGGTGTTACCATGTTGTTGGCTCTCCTGTTAAAATGTCTCCTTTAGTTCTGCTGTCCATTTACACCTCCCCTTCTGGATCTATGGCTTATGAGATGCTGTGGCTTATCTTTGCTCATTTGATCTCTGTTCATTTTCTGAATCTTTCTCTCTTGCATGGAACATTCTCTACAGTATTCTGGAATTTCTGTTTGTGATCTGCTCCCTGGTTACATTCTATTTCAAGAGTCTCAATTATTTCCTTCGTGGTGTCCTGTTTTTCTTTATTGTGTTTGATAAGCAAGTCTATTAGTATAAAACTAGCTTCCTCAAGAATGTCAGTCCATTCCTGTGCTAGTTCTTCAGGCACATTGCTCCACATTAACTTTTTATAAAGTCTCAGTCCCCTTGGTAATCTTCTTTTATCTTTACTCAGTTCCAAATATATTTGCTCCAAGGATAGTCCTTGTAGCAGTTTAAGTTGCTTTTATAGCTTTGTAAAATTATCAGAGTGCATATTCACATTACTACCTTGTGCGTTCTCAGTCGTAGTAATGTTGGGGCACTGGCCTTCATCATCCCATCCCATACTGGTACAGTCATTAGCTGTGTATTCTTCATGCTGAGAAAAGTCAACAAAGTGGATTCCAAATGCCAGAGCAAATCCCTGGGCTCAAAACCAAAGATCACAAACAAGAAAAAATGAACAAGCATAGGAATCTGTCTAGTTCCCACCTCACCACCATGACTGTTGAGAAAAAAATAAAAAAAACAGAGAAACTAGTCACCTTAAAACTTTATTGATGAGGTCAGTCACAATAATTTCCAAAAATCACAAAACCCAGGTAGTGTTCCAAAGCAACAAGCCTTTATTTGTCACAAACAAGTGATGCTTAGTAACAAAAAATCAGAAATATTTTAACAATTTTAAACATATCAGCTTTTATATAGGTTCATAGGTAGGTACTAGGCTACTGGCCCTAGGGCCTATATAAGCCTAGCCAAAAACGTACCCTGGCTTTCACCACCCAAAAAATTATTTTCCTGTGCCCCTGTTGAGCAGAACCACAGATGTGATCCCCGGGGTGAATTTCCTATTTCCCATCCAATCATCAAGATTTTTCTTGAAGAGTGCTAATGAGGAGCTTTGTTTGATATAGATAGATAGTTTGTTCCAGAGTTTGGGAAGTCTCTGGGACAGGAATATATTTCTCCAGCATGTTCTGTTTATTGTGGTGACAAGGCTTAGGTCCCTAGAACGTGTAGCTCTGAGGGATTTCTTTAATTGGAGCATGTCCAACAGCTCTGGGTTTGACATAGCTTTGTATGTTGGGCAGAGATCGCCTCTGAGTAGGCGATATGCAACGGAGTATACCTGGAGTTTTTTGAAACCGTGTGCGTAGGGCATCTGTTTGAGGTCAGTAATCCTCTTTGTGAGGTATTTCTGTGGCCTTTTCAGTTGTTGTAGATGTCTTGTGAGGTACATACCAAAAGGGATGCTGTACTCTATAATGGGTCTAATGAGTGACGAGTAGAGGGGAACAATGACCTCTTTTTTCCTGGATGAGAAACCTTTTGTGATGGTGTGCCACATAGAAGGATTTAGTGGAGATGTGATTATCAAAGGAGAGACTACTGTCCACCTGTGTCTGTGTCTCAAGGTCTCTTATCATACTTTCAGTGTTAAGTAGACTACCACCTATGTGGTAGCTCATGGGAACAGAGTTTTTAACAAAGTGGATAACAATGCACTTTTTGGCATTGAGGTTCAGGCCATGGCTTTGACACCAGGCATCTCTCTCACTGAGGCCCGTTTGTAGCATGTCCACATCGTTAAGAGTTTCAGTTATGGCTCCTAGTTTGCAGTCATCTGTGAACTTCATTAGCCAAAGACCTTCCTGTTAGCCTGTACTTTAGAGAAGTAGATACCAAACAGGGGAAGACCCAGGACTGAACCCTGTGGTACTCCACTTGTCACTGGTCTAAAGTTGGATTTGGAGTCTGCTACTTTCACAGTGTGGATTCTGTCAGTTAGCCAGTTGGGAAACCATCTTGTGACATAGGGATTTATACCTAGTTTAGTGAGTTTATCTTTAATAACAGAGTGGGGGATGGTGTTTTAAGCCTTGGCGATATCTAGATAGGCTGTGTGAACCACCTTACCCTCATCTACAGCTTTGGTGACTGCTTCAAAGAAGTCTATCAGGTTTAGAAGACATGATCTGCCTTTTACAAACCCGAACCGGGTGTGGTCCAGAGTTTGGAGATTACCAATGTCTTTGTTTATAAGTTCCATTATGATATGTTCCATGGCCTTGCAGACCAGCCTCATCAGGCTAATGGGGGCGGTAGTTCCCATGTTCCATGGTGGCTTCCCCTTTGTGGAGTGGGATAACTGTCACTGTGTGCCATTCAGTGGGCATAAAGCCTGAGGTGAGGCTATGATTGAACATGGTACTTAGGTGGGGTGCCAGTCCGTTCTGTAGTTTGTGTAGAACGAAGCCTGGGATGTTGTCAGGTCCCATGGATGCTGTGTTCTTGGCTATGGAGAGTGTGGTTTTTACTTGTGCAGCCGTGATTACAGGATCTTTGCATTCTTCCGGTATAGAGATGGGCTGTTTAGGAGGTGAGAGGGGGGGTAAAGTTAGCAAATAATCTATCTGCCAAGATGTTGTCAAGATCAGTTGGTTCTGTATATTTAGTGCCATTGTGCTGTAACTCAGAGCAGATCTGAGTGTTGCCATTGAGATTCTTGACATAGCTATAGAATGCTTTGTGGCTGTCTTTAGAATCAGTGGCGATTTTGTTTTCATAATTAGCTTTGCAGGATTTTATGAGGGATCTCTGCTTCTTACTGAGGCTGACCAGAGAGTTCCTCCAGTTATGGGATTTTACTCTTTTTTGCAACAGTTTCTTTCTTCTGCTGTAGATTTTGTTTATGGCAGGTTTATTGTTTATTGACTGGCTTCCTTTTTTTGGAGGATAGCATCTTGGTTCTGTTAGGGATAGCATGATCTATGCACTGGTGTAAGTGCTTATAAAGTGCATTTGTGCAGGATTCAACAGTCGTACCTCTATTGTCCATCTACATGGGTGTCGTGAAGTTAATATACTTAGAAGTAGGTGTGGAAAATATATATATTGTTTAATTTGAAACCAGCCTATTAGTGGCAAACAATATAAACAGGGCTGTAAAAGTACATTTTAGAACAGCCAGTACCCAGGTTCCTATTATATAATCGAAGACACAATCCTTCGAATGCATCTTGATCAAACTTGAAAGCACGAAACAGAAAATAGCGAAATGGCATATAAGTGATTTCTTTCCCTGGGAAACAAATTGCTTGGCCGCCCCCATTACTTTGCCGTTTTTGTCACTGTAGTGAGATCTTGGAGTTGGTATATTAAAGTAGGGGGGAGTGGGGGGCACAGCCCCCCACATGGGAGGTGTGGGGGGTGAAGCCCCCCACTTTATGTAATGTTTTGAAGTTTTTATTTTTATTTATTTATTTATTTTTTTGTGGAACAGCGATTTTATTCCCTGGGGAAAAAATTGGTGTTCCGAGTGTTTGGGATTGTAAGCTTTCACTTACATGGGGTCAATAAATCAGCATTTGCTTTTTTAAGTGTTCACTGATTTAATATAGACCTAAGTACCCACCCCCACACACTACTACTGATTAGATCAAACTAAATCCTAGTTAAGGAAAACATTACCTATTTATTTGCAACCCACATTCCAAGATCAGATATTAAGAAAAGCATAACATATAGATAAAAAAGATATGCATAAACAGACCTTTAACTAAAATCACTTTCAGCTAACTAATACAATAAAGCCTTCATCAGGTCTGTGACAAGAACTAAAATCAAGAAAAACACACATATATCTAAACATAAAAATAAATCGGTTTACCATCATATAGTTGAAAGGCATATTCTCAATAGAGTAAGTTGCGAAAAGAGTGCTGCATTAATTCAAATTGTCAATTGCAATTGTTCCAAATGCAGATAAAACACCTTTGCAATTCGGCATTTGAACGTTCAACATTTGAACAGCGGCATTCACGGTAGTCACACTATATCAACATCAGAACATTGCCTCACAAGCAGGTTCAAGTACATTTATGATAATGTGGATTTAATACAAATGGTAGACCTGCAAATACAATCTTTTTGAAGATTGCAAGATATAATGCAGGTAAGTGACGTATGGAGAGCAATGTATGAGATGATATTAGATGAAAGTAGTCAGTTATGTTGATTTCATTTAGTGATAATTGAAATAAATGTATTTGTTCCCAGATGGATGAGATGGATAGTGTTGAATACACGCCAGGGACAATTGGCAGTTGCTACAGTACAGAAAAAAGTCAGAAAGGACGAGACATATTGTTTATTGAAGGTTATCAATATTACTTGGAAAACTGTAAGGGTGTAAAGCACTACTGGTGTGTACATAAGAATAGGTACAAATGTAATGGTCGCTGTGTGTCAGAGAGTGTTGCTGATGGACATATGCTGCAAAGAAGTACACCACATTACCATGGACCGGACCCTTTAAATCAGAAGTCTGTCAGGTATGTGAGTGAATAAAATGAAATGCGCACCATTCCATTGAGGATCCATGTAAAATAGTGTGAGAGATGTTAGCAACTACCTCTAGCGCCGTAGTAAATGAATTGCCAAATAGCAAGGCTTTACAGGTGTGTGTTACTAGGATTAGGTATAAAAGATGGTGGCCATGTTCAAAGATTTACTTTCCCTTACAGATCTCCATCCTGATATGGTTCCAATTAAAAATGGAACATTCATAATAGAGCATTGTGTCGCTAGTGATGATGGTATACAGACTGTAGTAATAACAACTGAAGATAATTTGAAATTGTTGTGCTTCTCTGAGTTCCTTCTAGCTGATGGTGCATTTCTGATAAGTACAAGGGAGTGTCGGTAGGTGTATACTATCCATTGCCCATTAGAATTTAATGAAAGTAAAAAGATAGTACCTGTAGTGTATGGTAAACTTCCCAGCAAAACCGAGGTTTGCTATAATCATTTTTGGTTTGTGGTTCTTTCATTATGTATTTAACACAGTTTGCAACTCATGCCGCATATGGTTATGTATGATTTTGAAAGGGGAGCTGTAAATGCAATACAAACAAACATGACAGGTACTGTATGCAAGGGGTGCTGGTTCCATCTGTGCTAAATTACATGGTGACAAATACAATGGCTGCATCTAGCCAAGAAGTTTGGAACCAGTGTTATGTTTTCTAGTCTTTGTAAGCAGATACCAGCGCTTGAATTTATTCCACCTTCTGATATCAGCGGAACATTTGCAGATATTGAAAAGAACATGCTAGACAGTGGACAAGGACTGTGTATCTTCTTTAAGGAAAACTATCTGATTGGTAGACCCAGGCAGTATAGCATAAGAGGTGTTATATCCGAAAGGCATCCTCTGTTGTTTGATATTCCATTTTGGAACCAAAATGACACCTGTAAACTGGGTTATCCACAAACACAAAACTCAGTTGAAGGAAGGCATATGCATCTTAGGAGTCTAATGGGTAAACAAAGATTATTTATGTTGAACGTGTTTCATACCATTCAACCTGAGCAGAACCACAATGAAGACCTCAAGAGTAAACATCTGTCTTGTTTGCCTTCATCCTCTAAACAACGCTAGTTATATAATAAGGAGCATACATTTCAAAAATTATTAGCTAGATGTGAGGAAATTATACCACTTGGTTTTGTTATTCTAGTAGCGCAGCATTGTTCCTTTTAGTTTTTTTTTCTTGATTTGTTCACTGACATGGTAAGGAGTACTACTTTGATTGTGGAGCAAGGGAAATGGTATCAGCAAAGTTCGCTACAAAACATGGGTGTTGCACATCTCGGTTACATACATGTGGAGTGGCACATAAGCAGCATTTAAAAATAACGATGTTGAACTGTTAAATTACTGCATAACGCATATCATAGGTGTAATGCTGATATTAACATATTCGGAAGACCACCGTATGTGAAAACAACTATTTTCCATGGGTCTATATTGCAAAACCGAAAGAGATATTCATCGAGTTCACTATCGTCTTCACATAAACAGAGATCCGTCTAAACATTGAAAAACACACACAGCGAAACAAAAAACTCGAAAAAACCATAGTTGGCCAAACCTAGTAAAGTAGGTAAATAACAGACGAACAACACTCTCATAACAGCCTACACTTTAGGACAACATCCCAATATACAATAAGCTGTGTATTAATACCAATGAGACGTATCAAAGTAGTCCGAAGTACTCAGTACCGGAAATTATAACATCAGGTGTGATGTGGAACACAACTGTGTGTATGACAATCTGTATATGCAACAATGGCTACATATATGCTAACAGGTCCTGGTGTGATAGGCAATAGTTACTGTACAGTAAAATCGCAAAAAGACAAGGAGATGTTGGTAGCTGAGGGTTACTTATATAATTTGGAAAAGGTGTTGAAATGTAAGAAATACTGGTGCTGCCGGCTTAAATATAGTTACAAATGTAAGGGCAGGGTGATAACAACAAGAAGGGCGTAGAGGAAATACTACTAAAATCAACATCACATGACCATGCCTCCAACCCCACAGAAGTGGAGAAATATAGGGCATACTGGAAATTGAAGGACATGGCTAGTACTACCAGAAACACTCCAGCATTAGTTGTTGACGATGTGTTGGCTAGCACGTCTCTAGAAAGTGTTGTAACCCTAGCAACCAGGAGACCGCTGCTACAGCAGGTAAATAGAGTGCAGCGGAGGAAGTTGTTAACGTATGCTAAACCATCCACACCCCTCAGTTCAGTATGCTTAGACGAGTACAAGTTAAAGCAATCTACATTCCTGCAACAACGGAAGGTAGATCTACACTCAAACCTGCATGTACTACTCTTTACAACTGCAGAGAATCTCATAGATCTCTGCAAGTGTGACATTTAGTTTATGAATGGGGTCTTCCTAACTAAAGGAAAGGTTTGCAGACAACTCTACAGTATACACGGAAGTATCATACATAGTGATAAGCAGAAATGTGTACCTTTGGTATACTGTTTAATGTCTGAAAAGTCATTCAAGGCATACAACTACATATGGGACTGTTTATTCACTTTACTAGCTGACTCTAACCTAAGTCCTACTGTACAGTGCTTGCTGTGTAACTTTGAACTGGCAGCCATGAAGAGTACTGCAGCTAATTTTGCGGATGTATGCAATAAAGGTTGTCTGTTCCATTTCGCACAGAACGTATGGCAAAAGGTTCAACAATTGCAGCTGTCACATATGTATGGGACATCAGTTGAATTCCAACTCTCCATAAAACAACTGATAGCATTGGCCTTTCTATCAGAAAGTGAAGTCATTCCAGCATTTAGACAGTTGACTAAGACATTCCCTGCTGACGGTGGGGCTCTGTTATCCTATGTCTCCGATGTGTATGTACTTGGTCGTGTTCGTAAACAATTAACATGGACTACGGCCCCTGCACGGTTTCCACCTGTTTACCCTATCTCATTCTGGAACGTGTCATCCCTTAATACTAAATCTTTACTGCGAACACAGAACCATGTTGAGGGGTGGCATAGGCGTATTCGGTGTTTGCTGGGTAGGCGAATCTCAGATATACCAGCCATGATTTCAGTGCTGGAACGTGAACAGAATAGGGTAGATGAATTGAGGGTGCAGCTTCTGTCAGCTTGTCCAGTATCCCCAAAGAAGAGGAAATCCTTAGAGCGGGAACACCGTTTACAGTCAGTACTTCACAAACAGGAGGAGTATAACACTTGGGACTTTTTACGTACTGTAGCTATGTTACTAAATGTCTAAAGTAGTCTCTATACACATGGTAGCTGTATGCACCGACTACACTTTATATTGCTTTCTTACATTCGGCTGCACCGGTTTAGTGTGTTGGGGTTGGTCACGGTCTTCAGTCGTTTTACTATTTGATTTATGTCCGGTTGCTTCAAGGGTTGTGTGACATTCACATAGGGAATTCATATCATTAGGGTAGTGTGCATTAGTTCACATTAGGAACTTTATTATTTACTTACGGGGCGGGGTGTCTTTCTGTGGTGTATTTCGTTGTCTACATCACACCAGGTTCTTGCTGTTGGCCAAACAAACGTTTTCGCTGTTTTGTGTTTCGCTCATTGTGCATTTCACTATTATTAGCGGTCGCTGTTTATATGTCGATGATAGTGAACTCGATGAATAGCTCTTTCGGTTTTGCAATATAGACCCGTTTAAATGTACATATTTAAATGTAAAGAATTAAGTAATGGAGTTGTTGAAGAGGAAAGGTGAAATAATAATGTTGATTGTTGGGGAATGGGAGAGAGGAGTAAATGGGTTGGTAGGGGAGGGGATATAAGTCATTTGCTAAGTTTGGCAACAGGTACCATGGTAAAGTATGGTAAGCAGTGCACATAAGATTGATTGTGTGTAAATCATTGTGCATAAATTAGTGACCAGGATATTGGACTGACTTAGAAAGGAAGTGAGTAGTAAGTAGTCTGGGAGAGGATGGACTGGGTTGTAGTGAAGTTTAACCTGAATAATTAATTAATGGGGGAGTGGTAATGGCACAGTGTTTAGATGATTAAATGGGAGGAGTGTTTAGTGGTTGGTTATAAATTTAGAGATAGTGGGGGTGGGTGTGAATTAACGGTAGGGTAGGGGAGCAAAGTGAGCCTGAGTGTAGTGAGGGGGAACAGAGTGGGTAGACCTTGGGTGTAGCTTAGTGAATGAAAAAAGTTATCAGAGCAATGCTAGACTTCTTAATAAGATAATGGGAGGTCATTTCTTGACACAGATAGAATCCACTTATCCCTGGAGGTATTGTGCAGTAGTATATATTAGAAGCAGTGAATATGGTACCAGAGATAAAACAACTGGAACTGAAATCTTTAGAAAAGGGTAGGAACAAACTACTTAGGAAAAAAATTGAATTGTGGGAACAATACATACAGGGGAGGAATGAGGTTGAAAGGAAGGCAGGACTTAAATGAACTATGTAATGTTTAACTGAAAATTATTGGGTAGATTATAAATGATGTATAATGTTTGCAACTGGGAGTGTGTCAGTATGTTAATTTGTTAATACAGTTTGATTACTTTTGTATAAATGTAAAATTGCCTATGTCACGAGTTATAATTCATTAAAGGTGTTAAAAAAGGGAGCTAGGCAAATGTTAGTTTGTTTTCAGTGGTTTTAGAAGCTTTATTTTAATTAGGTAGGAGAAACAAGTATGGAGGAAGGGAGGAACTTAAGCAAGGGCAGCAGCTGTTGGATCTGGTGTACTCACCAGTTACAGATTTTATATAGCACAAACAGTATTTAGTTGCACAAGATGTAGAGAATTTGAAAATTCCCTGTAGATAGACCTACATTTATTTACAGGTTGCAGTCACAGCAGATAATGCGGGGGGAAGTTTCTTTTTTCCGGTGAAAACTACTGACGTGTGGGGACTAAGGAGAAAAAGAGTAAAAACAGAAGCAGTTAGAGGGTTTAAACATATTCACATAAGTGTAGACAAAGTATTGATAATTAACAGCAGCACATGATAATATACAGGTTTGTATGTTATGCTAAAATTCCTTTGCCATAACACTACTTAGACAGAATAACCCGGTTCACTGCAAGTAGGTAGATTACTGATATTCATTAATGAGTTCATAAACATTCTCACTATGTTTATATCTGGCAGAGAAATTTAAAAAACATCTGTGATCTTAATATTTGATGACATTATCTAACAACTTTCTATTCATTGACTTTAGTTTCTGTGTCCAGGGGTGTCTTTATTTACTTGGCTAGTTTTCAATCAAAACAAGGTAAAACAGCACCAACACACACCTTTTTTAACAATACTATTGTCAGACCTTGGTCAGACAGATGCAGTCACACACACTAATAAAGCTGAAAAGCATAAAGTCAGT
Source organism: Protopterus annectens (assembly GCF_019279795.1). Taxonomy (NCBI): domain Eukaryota; kingdom Metazoa; phylum Chordata; order Ceratodontiformes; family Protopteridae; genus Protopterus; species Protopterus annectens. The sequence goes on from NC_056751.1 coordinate 589,874,698, forward strand.
TTTTAGTTGTGGTATGGCATTAATATATATTTAACAATGCAGTGGTATAACATCAGTATATATTTAACAATGCATTTTAAACCACCAAAGTTGCTTCAAAACTTACTTTTTGGGGTACGCAACACCAAAGAACCAAACAGCTGCAGTGTAAAATCAAAAATGGCACTGAGGTTTTAATAACTGTGTTCACTTCCTACAGGATGCTAGGTAGGACAGGTTGGGGTTTCTAACTAAGGCAAGAGAAAAATAACTAAATACAAGTAATTGTAGACCTTGGGTGCAGCTTAGTGAATGAAAAAAAATTATCAGAGCAATACTAGAGTTTGTAATAAGTGAATGGGAAAGAATTTCTTAACACAGATATAATCTGTTTATCCCTGGAGGTATTGTGTATTAGTATAGAAGAGAACAAAGAGAGCAAGGCAAATTTTAACGTGTTTTCAGTGGTTTTAGAAGTTTATTTTAATTATTTATTTTACATTTGTTGACCGGGCTAGTCTAACTGGATATATGTCCATTTTCAGTAGAGGTCCGGGGAGATAAGCTCCAAGACACTGTCCAATACAAAAGTATAAGTACAAACAACAAAAAAAAAATTTTAGGTAGGAGAAACGACTATGGAGGAAGTGGGGAACTTAAGCAAGGGCAGCAGTTGTCAGCTCTGAAGGTGTACTCACCAATTACAGATTTTATGTAGCACAAACAGCATTTAGTTGCACAAGATGTAAAGAATTTGAAAATTCCCTTTAGATAGACCTAAATTTATATACAGGTTGTAGTCATGGCTAATAACACAGGAGGAGTTTCTTTTTTTCTGGAAAAAACAACTGGTTTGTGGAATTTATTTACAGGTTGCAGTTGCGGCTGAAAATGCAGGGGCACGTTTTTTTTTTCTGGCAAAACAACAGGTTTGTGAAATTTATTTACGGGATGCAGTAGCGGATGATAATGCAGGGAGATAGTTTATTTTTTCCAGCAAAACAACTGGTTTCTGGAATTTATTTACAGGTTCCAGTCACAGCTGATAATGCAGAGGGGAAGTTTCTTTTTTTCTGGCAAAAACAACTGGTTTGTGGAATTTATTTACAGGTTGCAGTCATAGCCGATAATGCAGGGGGGGCATTTATTTTTTCCAGCAGAAACAACTGGTTTGTGGAATTTATTTAAAGGTTGCAGTCACAGCTGATAATGTAGAGGGGAAGTTTTTTTTTTCTGGCAAAAACAACTGGTTTGTGGATTTTTAGGGTACCCACCATCAGAGAATGGAACAACTGCAGATCAAAGCAAAATCGAGGTTAAAGTAACTAAACACACACACACACACACACACACACACACACACACACATGCACACACACATATATATACTTGAGCACTAATCCAGGCATTCTCTAAAGTATTCAATTGTATTTATTACTGCTTGGTAGTAACTTGATTAAAGTGTAGCTATCATTCTAAGTCTTTTGGATTAAGCACTTGGGCTTCAGACCAGTTGTTTTACATTAGGAAGGTTTGTGACATGCACTGTGGTGGCAGGACAGGTAGCTTTCATCCTTCTAAGTTGGGAACTGCTGATTGAGAGCCCAGTGTCTGTTATTCTTAAAGTGTATTAGTTCTGGTTTAAGCACTTGGGCTTCAGGCCAGTTATTTTACATTAAGAAGGTTCGTGGTCTGCACTCTTGTGGGAGAAGAGGCTGGACTCTGCCCTTCTGAGCTGGGAATTTCTGGTTAAAGGTTTATAATGCCTGAATATTTGAACTGTATCTTACTGAAATTGGTACACCTTGTTTGCTGTAGCATAGACTAGATCCAGGCCTGCTGAATCTAGCTTTGTTTATATGCTTGTTGTTTGTTTGCTTGTTATTTCCTGGAACGCTAATTCCACCCAATACGGCTTCTCAGCTTCTGTGGATCACTAGTGATATCTGCATTGCTTACTGTACTTACTTCCTTGTTTCACTTGAAAGAAAGTTACTGTTTGTCGTTTTTGCATTTAAGTTACCTGTAACACATTGCACTTAAGTTACCTGGCACTTGCTCACTAAAGCAATTGTATAAGTCAGCACTAAAAATTAAAAGCACTACACCCTCACTCCCCACTGGCCCATGTTTTCAATTATAAAGGAATTCCCAATATTATTCTAGCATGTCCAAAGGTCAGTTGTCAATCTCCTCTCCGGTCCAGCTGGTGAATCTGGGAATCTTGAGGCAATGTTACAACTGCCTCATGTACACAGACAACCCTCTCCTCCTCCCAACAAATTCCAGCACATGTGAGAGATGCAACCATATAGCCAAGCTGGAGGCTAAGCTCTCTCAACTCAGTACTGGCATAACCAGTCAGGAGGAGAAGGAAACCACACTCACTACAATTCCAGTCTCACATAGACCTACCACGACAGCAAACCAAACACATAATCACACAAAAACATACTCGGAGGCTCTAAATAAAGATCTGCCTAAGCAGCAGAGACCTCCAAAGCAGACACCCAAGCAACCGCTACCCCAAAACAAAACACGTGCAACACATATCTCACAAAGCCAGTGTGCCGAACAGTCACAGCCCTTAAGACTAAACAACACACCTGATACACTTGTAAGAGGTGACTCTATCGCCAGGCACACTGACGTCCCACTCACCCGGCTGAACAAGGAGAGGGTCACGGTGAGCAGCCTGTCGGGCGCTAGGATCCGCCACATAACACAAGCACTCAGGTCACTCCAAGGCAAGTACAAATATGACTCAGTCATTGTCCATGCTGGTGTGAATGACTTGAGACGTACCTCCCTGGACTACATGAAAAGAGACATAGAGGAGCTCTCTGAGCATGTAGCCCAGGCCGGTATGACCCTGACCTTGAGTAGCATCTTACCCTCACCAAGAATGATGCCACAATATGAAGACAAGATGATCAATTTCAACAATTGGCTTAAGTACTGGTGTCATTCAAAGGGGATCCAATCCCTGTCAACTTGGGATGATATGCTCGACAAGCCACGATGCTTCGCTAGGGACGGCTTGCACCTGTCACCCCTGGGCTTTCGGATATTGGCAAAGGCTCTTGCTACCCCCATAGTGCCTGTTTTAGGCAAGGCTCAAAAGACAAACCCACCACCATAGGTATCACAAGGGATAAGAAACTAAGAGTAATGCTACTCAACGCCAGAAGTCTAAACCTCAAGATGCACTCGAAACTCTCCTTAGCATGGAGAACATCGATATCTGTGCAGTAACATAAACCTGGTTCAGGGCTCCCGAGAGCACCCCAGCACTACCAGGTTATATCTCATACCATGCTTTTCGGCCCCAAAACTTGGACCGAACCACAAAAGGAGGGAGTATCGATATTCATCAAAGATACCCACACCTCCAGGTTGGTGGCAAAGCACGAAGCATCAGAGACTATCCATGTGCAACTAACAGTGGGTAAAACTGCCTTCCAGTTTATAGCCTGCTACAGACCACCCTCCCAAACCCAGGAACCCCACTCGGCCTTCCTGAGAACACTGGAAAATATGAAGGTCTCTCCAAACACCATTATATTGGGCGACTTCAACTACCCAAACATAGACTGGGAGCATTACTCTAGCTCCAACACCCTAGCCCAAAGGTTCCTAGAATTTATAAACTCAAATGCTATGGAACAACTTGTTATCACTCCCACAAGAGGGAAAACATACTGGACCTGATCATCACCAACATGGGGACTCTATGCTCCAGACCAGAAGTGTATCCCTCACTGGTAAAATCAGACCATAAACTAATCTCACTGGATATTCACATCCCGACCCACCCCCTGCCCAGAAAACCACAGTGAAAAACTTCTCTAAAGCAAATTTCACACTCCTCAAAACTGAGGTGGAATCCTTCAAAGCCCCGGCCTGTGGAAAATACGGCCCAGACCGAGAATCCTTTATAAACTCATTCTATGAACACCTTCAGGAATGCATGGATCATGCGATCCCAAATAAAACCAAGACCCAATCCTCCAAAGGCAGACTTCCTGTCTGGTGGACCCCAGCCATAAACAAACTATACAATAGAAGGAGGAAGCTACTAAATGATAGAGCAAAATCCCAAAAAGGGAAGGCATCACTGATCAGTATTAGCAAAAAACTACGGGCACTCATAAAATTGTCTAAGGCCAGCTTCGAGAGAAAAATTGCACAGGACACTAAGGATAATCACAAGGCTTTCTTTAGTTATGTTAGGAACCTGGGTGGTCATTCCCAGATATGCTCAGAATTAGTCCAAAATGACAAAAAATACACCGAACCCACAGACATTGCCAACATCCTAGCTGACAGGTTCAGTGCAAACTTCTACCCCCCCCTCTCAACCAAAAGAGCAAATATCTATCCCAGCAGAGTGCTGCCCCCCCTGACATCTCAGATGCTCAGGTAAGAGCCGCCCTCTCCAAAGCAAAAAACACAGCATCAATGGGACCAGACGGTGTCCCGGGCTGCATCCTACATTAACTCCAAGAAGAGCTAAACCCAAACATAAAACTACTATTCAATCTCAACCTTACTACAGGATATGTGCCCAAAGAGTGGCGTACAGCAACAGTGGTCCCTCTCCATAAAGGTGGTGCCTCAACAGATCCTGGAAACTATCGCCCCATAAGCCTGACTAGCTTGGTCTGCAAAGCTATGGAAAGGATCATCATGGACCTCATAAATAAAGATATTGGAGACCTACAGACACTGAATCCTACCCAGTTCGGCTTTGTTAAGGGCAGATCCTGCCTCTTAAACCTGGTTGATTTCTTTGAAACAGTCACCAAGGCCATTGACGAGGGGAAGGTGGTCCACACAGCCTACCTGGACCTCGCAAAAGCCTTCGATACAATACCCCACTCGGGCATTATAGATAAGCTCACCAGCTTAAATATAAACCCCTATGTCACTAGATGGATTGCAAACTGGCTCAAGGACAGAAACCACATGGTTAGAATTGCTGGAGCCATGTCAGACTCCAAACCAGTTACAAGTGGTGTCCCACAAGGCTCAGTCCTGGGACCTCTCTTGTTCGGTATATATTTCTCGGAGGTACAGGCCAGCACGGAAGGACTGCGGCTGACCAAGTTTGCAGATGACTGCAAACTGGGCGCCATAATCGACTCTCCAGCCGACACAAGCATCCTCCAAAAGGGCCTCATAGGAACAGACAACTGGTGCCAGAGCCATGGCCTCAAGCTAAATGCCAAAAAGTGTATAGTCATCCCCTTTGGCAAAAACAAAGTGCCCACAAATTACCACATAGGTGGTAATCCATTAAGTACAGAAGAAGTAATTAGGGACCTGGGGACCCAAGTTGATAGCAATCTCTCATTTGACAACCACGTGGCCAAAGTGGTTAGAAAAACATTTTATATAGCCCACCTAATCATGAAGGGATTCACATCTAGATCAGGGGAGGTCATCGTGCCTCTTTACTCATCCCTCATCAGGCCCATAATTGAGTACAATGCCCCTTTTGAGATGTACCTTACCAGGCACCTGCAGCAACTGGAAAGACCCCAAACGTACCTCACCAAGAGGATCAAAGGGCTCAAACAGATGCCATATGCTGCCCAGTTAAAGAAACTCCAACTCTACTCAGTGGCATACCGCCTGTTCAGAGGCGATCTGTGCCTGACGTATAAAGCCATGTCCAACCCGGAATTAATGGACATGCTGCACCTCAGAAAATCCAAATCCCATCGAGCTACGCGCTCGAGAGTTTTGAACCTCTGCACTGAAATAAGTAGGACATGCTGGAGGGACAGATTCATAACCCAGAGGCTCCCTTCACTCTGGAATAAAATCCCAGTCCAGGTTAGGCAGAGTCCCTCATTGACTCTCTTCATGAGGAATCTTGATGAGTGGATGGGAGATCGTAGGTTTACCCCGGGTATCACTTCTGTGTCACTGTTAGACAGAGGCACAGTATACTAACCTCGAAAAAGGGCATAGCAAAATAAATTTAAAATGGATGGCGAAAGCCAAACACATTCTGGCTAGGCTTATAAATGCCCTAGGGCAGATAGCCTAATATGAACCTATGAACCTATATATATACACATTCTACACATCATTTTTATTTTAGTACATAAAAATATTCCTCAAAAAATTCCCTAAAAAAACCTCTACAGATCGTGTGTCAGCTTACGTAAATTCAACACACTCTTAACAGAGGAATAGTAGTTAAGTCCTGGTTTTTTGAATGCATTTAACTTTAACTGCCCGCATAGTTCTTTTTTGTACAACACACCATTAACTTCCCTTTCAAGCTCATCCAGTTCCACATAGTCCAGAATGATAAATTTAAAACCAGAATGTCTGGGATGTTCTAATAAGAGCTTAGATATTGGAGGTTCCTCTGGCATTTACATCTGATGTCAGAAATATGACCTGAAGTCCTCCTTTTCAATTTATTCATAGTCTTACCCACATAAAATGCAGGGCAGTCATTACACATGGCCCTATATTCAACTTTTTCAGTATTACAGTTGCCACCTTCTGAAGATTCCACCATTTTTAAGATAGGGGCACGCAAATGAGTCGCACTCCATCAAGTATTCAGAGAATGTGCACTTAGGTGGCCGACAGATTTTAGTGCTCATGTCATCCCAGTTCTCATTATTTTTCTTATCCACATAGCTACATATGCCTGTGCTCTTTAAAGATATACAAAAGTAGGGTGATCTCCTAAAACCTTTACAAGCTGCTGATTGTCAGTGAGGCTGGCCCAGTTCTCCTTAATAATGGCTTTAATTGTATTAAAATCCCAGGTGTAAGTTAGAATGCAACTGTCATTACTTTTCTCTTCTTTTGGGTTAAAGTGTCCTTGTTGCATAATTTTACCTTTTCCATATAGTGTCATTGTTAGTTTTATAATCTCTAATAGGATCCAGGATAATGTATAACATGTTTGATTCATATCCTCTCATTAAGAAATCATTTTCAAAATCATTCATATTTTTGAGAAAAGAGGCCAAATCCATGGTAATGTGTGCTAATATGTAGCCTTGTGATTTTATTACACTGTGCTTAGTTTTTACTGGACGAATACTATCTTTGTGAAGTAGTTCACTACTGTTGGTTTCCTGCATATGTTACTAATTAATTTTCCTCAGTTTTTGTAAATACTGACAGTCATATCAACAAACTGCATTGACTCTGAGCTGATGGAAGTGGTACATTTCAAGAAGTAAGTGGAGTTATTGATGTACTGGATAAATTCAGTAACTTTAGATTTCTCACCTAGCCAGACTATGACTATATCAACAATAAAGCAAAGGTAGCTGGTCATAAAACTCCAGTTTTCACTTTGCAGTACAAATTCCTCCTCCCACTTGCCTAAGGCTACATTGGCCAGGCTAGGGCTTTAGTCAGCCTTAGTCAGTTACTGACTAGTCAACCTTGAGAGTTGGATACTAGTCATTATATATTATATATACGCTTGCATTAAAAGCAATGCCAAGTTTGACTAGCTTCATTGGTTTAAATAAACAAGCGGACATTAAATAGGTTGGCGCTATAGAAATAGAGCCAGTATAATTTTAGGAACTTTATTATACTGTCCGGTCAGTGTATCGGGATTTTAGTTTCTAATGATACATATGATTGCAGTGTCCTAGTTTTTCTAGCGCTTTCTGTGTAATTTTGTGCTGATGTGTTAAAAATGGTTATAGTATTGTACCTAATACGTTATCTAGGGACCTAAGTTTGTGAAAACTGATTAGTTACTTTGTGTTCTGTTAAAAAATGCTTATTGCCGATTTAAGAACATCAGTGGGTAATTATAGTAGTGATTATTCACTGCTCTGTGTTTAGGCTTTCGCGCCAAAAGACTGTGTATAAAAGTAGTTTGATTTTCTTTAGATATTTACACCTGAAGAAGCGTAGTTTATCTATGTGAAAGCGCTTGTGTTTTTATGGAACAATAAAAGACTTTTTATTCATCTGGTTCTTCCATGTGGTGACTCCTGTTTGGATCTGTTATCAGCTGTTGGTTTACGTTTTTCCACACGGAGTTTTTGCTTTTTTTGCTGCAGTTAGATATATTTCTCCAGTTTGCTTTTGGTGCTGTCAGCAATTTTGACTCATGGAACACACTGATATCGAACTTGATTTTAATCCAGAGACGAGGACATCTGTTTCATCGGCTTGGGATATTCTCAAGCATTGCACTGAGAATCCTTTATTGACTCTGGAATTGACTAATCCAGTCAATGTTTCTTCACAACCTTCCAACGGTGAGAGTATTGTTGAGTTTAATAAACTTTCTAGACTGCTTCAAGATGATTTATATCAACTACAGAGATATGCGTGGCAGAGACTGCACCTAGAGGCATGTATTCATTTCAAAATCATTCCCAGGGGCATGCGTATTTTTTGTATGCCCTCCTATGGTGATTCTCATCCCTTACTTTTGAGAAAATGGCAAGATTTGAATATACAGCTTGGGTTCAGCTATATCAACTTGCTGCTTGAATATTTTGCTCCACTTGAAGCTGATTTAAGGAAGAAGATAGAGGTACAACACAAAGCCATTTTGGAAAGTTTTTCAACAGACTATTTTGTTAAGAGGCTTGACAATATCTGGACTCAGGTCCATTCTTCTAGTGAACGTCTGAAATTGGTAAAACAGAGAAAAATCATAAGAGATGCCAATGATTTTGCTACAGGTCAAGTTTTTCTTTGGCCCAAAAATGGGAACTCTCACCCACAAGGAGCATCCAGAGTGAACATCTCTGATAACAACACTAATTCAGAACTTCCTATCACTGAGACCCTGAATACTGTTTCTTCTGACGTTTCATCATCAGTACCTATTACAAATAGGTTTAAGAATAATGTAGTGATATCAAGTAATCAATCTTTTCATTCATTAAATGATCATAAAGACATGAACTGTTAATGAGGTCCTTGTGGATCTAAGATTGTTCTGCCGTAATGTTTCTCTTAAAATTTTGTTTAAGAATAATAGTGCGATTAATACTAATGATATTAAGAATTTTTTTAGAGTTAAAAGCAGCTTCATACCATGCATGCCACATAATGTTGAGAGCTTTCTGAAAATGTGTGAAACAGATTTTTATGAATGGTTTGCTCTCCATAAGAAAAGATGCTGCTTTTTTAATATGACTAGAGCAGAACAAGATTCTCTATTTGCTTTAAAGAAAAATACTGACATCATTGTTAAGCCAGCTGATAAGGGGGGAGCAGTAGTCATTATGAATTTTTCAGACTATGATATCACTATGACCAATCTTTTATCAGAAGATACAGTGTATGAAAAGATTACTTTTACAACTTATCAGAAAATTATTAAAACTGTACATTCTGATCTCTATGACCTTCTGATGGGGGGGCAGATCAGCTGTGAGTTATATGAATATTTTTTCATAGAATTTCCGACAACCCCCTTGATTAAAGGCCTACCTAAGATCCATAAAGGCCTTAGACCCATACCAATGAGACCCATAGTCTCTAGTAACAATTGGGTAACCTGCACCATTTCTTCTTTTGTAGAGAGTCTTCTTAGACCTTTAGTGGATTGCATTCCACACATTCTCAGAGATTCTTACCAACTTATAGATTCTCTGAAAGATCTAGAGTTTAGTAAAAAGGAGACACCATTGTTATTAGTCACTATGGACGTCAAAAACCTCTTCACCTGTATTCCGAATGATCTGGGGCTTCAAGCCGTCAATGAGGCATTAGTTAATTTATCTGATTATAGCAACAACAGGCAAATCTTAATTAATTGTCTTTTAGATTTAATACTTAATAACAATGTTTTCCTATACCAGAACCAACTCTATTTGCAAAAATGGGGGGTTGCCATGGGCACCCCCTGTGTGAATAGTTATGCCAATCTTGTGGTCTATAACTGGGAACAGGAACATTTGTTTAAACACCCGGATTTCAGAAAGATCAGGATCTACAAGAGATTTGTGGATGACGTTCTCTTTGTATGGGAAGGCACTGAGACAGAATGTGTTAATTTTATTAGTGAACTTGAAACCACTTCCTCTTTTTTGAGATTCACAGTGGAAACATCATACAATTTGATACACTTCCTAGATTTGCAATTAGAGTTTAAAGGTGATAGGATTGTGACTTCATTATATAGCAAATCAACATGGAGAAATACGCTGCTACATTTTAATAGCATGCATCCCAGATACACCTATAAAGGGATAATATCTAGTCAACTACATAGGATTTTTAAAATATGTGAACACAGTGATACTCTGGAAAGCGAACTCAGTACATTAGAAACTTTATTCAGGGAAAGGGGATATCCCACCAGGATGTTTGCAGATTGCAAGCATGAAGTCTTTAATAAAGTGTCTAATCCCTGTAATAGAGTAGTTGATGCGAACACTATTGATTCCAAGCAATATTTCAAGCCTAGAGACAGATTTACGGACAAATTGAGTTATGTTACCAAGTTCACCAGTGACAGTTTTAACTCAAATAAGATTATCTCTAGGAATTGGAATGTTTTGGTTACAGATCCCTTTACCAAAAACATAGTGGGTGAATATCCCAGATTCAGTTATCGAACATCTCATAATTTAAAAGAACTTCTCTGCGTAGAAAGAACTATACAACATAATACAGTAGATTGTGATAAGTTTGGCACTTTTCCATGTGGCGGTTGCACCATGTGTCCTCATATATCTAAACACATCTGTTTTTTACATCCAGAAGGTATATTTAGCTTTACTCCTAGATTTTTCAGTGACTGTAACAGCAGCAATTTGATATATTTGGCTACCTGTGACTACTGTGAGGTGTTCTATGTAGGGTTAACTAAAAGGCGGCTCCGTGATAGGATCTATAATCATTGTTATGACATCAGGAAAAGGAAGGAAAGTAACGCTCTAGCCAAACATATCATTGAATACAATACACATAAGTTTAGTTTTAAAGTATTAGAGAAGCTACCCCTGAACCCAAGAGAAGGAGATAATAATAATCAGTTAGCTATTAGAGAGCTAAAATGGATTTTGATTCTGAAGGCCCATATATTTCCTGGGATTAATCAATTTGTATCAGTCAAACCTATTTTGAATAATAGGAAGAAATATTAATACAGTGGCAGAATTTAATATTTTTTTTTTTTTTTTTTTTTAGACAGTTTTATTGCTATATTTGTTTATAATTAAAAAAGAAGTGTTTAGTTGACTAGATATTTATATCTGTACAAAGATTTAATATATTTATATTTTAGAATTTCATATCATATATGAATATTATTAAAATATTAGCTACGTTATGTCTATTATTTTTTATAGGTTGGATATAAATATTCTTATATAAAAAGTATAGCATTCACATGAATATTATTTCTTTATTATATTAGATAGGCAAGGTGTCATATTAATATACTCTATTCTTATAGACTGTTAGAGTAACACTCTCTTTTTTCATGCAAGAGAACCTCTGCATGTTATGATTTATGTTTAGTTCATGGAGTGAAAGACGCTTGATGTTAACTTCTAATAACCAGAAAATATTAATTAATTCATATTTTGTAATTGGACTTGTTCTCTTTTTATATACACTGTTTTATTGTATTACTAGCGATGAGATATCGCTGATTAACTATGCTCATATGGTTATCATATGGAGGCGAAGAGTAACAGAAGGCACTTCATGGTGCAAGATGTTTCACGTTGCTGGATCAGGTATATATTCTTTGAAAGTTTATGTCAGTACACTAGTTGTATGGCTGGCAATTTAACACGGTCTCTTTAAGACTTAAGCTTACAGAGCGTACATAGTTTTGATTTTATGCTTAAGGGCTTTTTATTGTACAATCTGGTATTTTATGACCTAGAAGTGAGATGATCTGGATATCTAGCTTTAGAAAATCTTTTTGGAATTTGGGTGACGTTTCCCCTCCCTTTCATTTATTGTTTTCATGGATTCTAGAATATCGCACTTCTATTTTCATCACAGCTTATCAGCAGTTGATTGTGTTTTACTATTTAGCGATGGGCTATCGCCAATCAACTATGTTTACTGTGTTATTAAGCAAGGAGATGAGTAGGTAAAGATGTTTTATTATACTAAAAGCCTCATAATATTGGATCGGTTATATGCTTTTAGGGAGCTCATGTAAATACATATTAGTTGTATGGCCAGTAGTTACCGAATGTTGTAGTTAAGGCTTAAATTTCATAGATTACAATTTTGGTTTTATGTTGAAAGGCATTCTGTTGAATATTTTGACATTCCATGATCTAAAAATGAAATGTTTTGGCCATCGAGTTTTAGAAAATCTTTTGGAACTCAGGTGACATATGTTTTGTCTTCCGTTTACTGTTTCCATGGTTTTCAGAACAGTTTTTTTATATCTATTATAGCTTGTTAGCTGATGTATTTGTCTTAACTATTAAGGCATAGAGCGCATAAACTTTAAAGTGGTAAACTTTGGATTCAATTCACTGACTAGTCAACCTTGAGAGTTGGATACTAGTCATTATATATTATATATACGCTTGCATTAAAAGCAATGCCAAGTTTGACTAGCTTCATTGGTTTAAATAAACAAGCGGACATTAAATAGGTTGGCGCTATAGAAATAGAGCCAGTATAATTTTAGGAACTTTATTATACTGTCCGGTCAGTGTATCGGGATTTTAGTTTCTAATGATACATATGATTGCAGTGTCCTAGTTTTTCTAGCGCTTTCTGTGTAATTTTGTGCTGATGTGTTAAAAATGGTTATAGTATTGTACCTAATACGTTATCTAGGGACCTAAGTTTGTGAAAACTGATTAGTTACTTTGTGTTCTGTTAAAAAATGCTTATTGCCGATTTAAGAACATCAGTGGGTAATTATAGTAGTGATTATTCACTGTTCTGTGTTTAGGCTTTCGCGCCAAAAGACTGCGTATAAAAGTAGTTTGATTTTCTTTAGATATTTACACCTGAAGAAGCGTAGTTTATCTACGTGAAAGCGCTTGTGTTTTTATGGAACAATAAAAGACTTTTTATTCATCTGGTTCTTCCATGTGGTGACTCCTGTTTGGATCTGTTATCAGCTGTTGGTTTACGTTTTTCCACACGGAGTTTTTGCTTTTTTTGCTGCAGTTAGATATATTTCTCTAATTGCATAAATAGCAACATAAATAACGCTGAATCACTCTTAAGACATATAGGATTTTACCTGATGCCATGTGAAACTTCGCAAGTCACTTGTTTTTTTGTTTTTTTTTTTTGCATTAAGTTAATATATGTAGTAGAGTACATATATTGAGTAAAAGTTTATGCAAATTAAGTTACAGTGATATGTAAATGAGGATTGATTGATAATTCTATAACCTTCTTATTTAAATAAGGCAGCTTTCTCACCTCGATTTGTAATTTTTTTTTATATATATTTCACCACTGTGCACTAATGCCTTATAACAGGTTAACTACTACCTTTTCTACCTATTTTGCAATCCACAAAGCTGCTTGCTGTATATTCTAGCTTGGCTATATCCTCTTAGAAAATGGTTTGTTTTAACTGCACCTTAAACAGACATGTCCAGTGGTACTTGCTGACCATAAAGTACAAATATACACAAAGAATGTCATTTTGATTTTTCAAGCAAGAAATTCTTAATGGCTTTAGAGTGGACAGAAATACAGTACTTGTGAATTTCAGCAGCTCTCCTTTTGCATATTCCTGGATCCACCACTGAAATGCAAGTAATGGAAGGCGTTAACATAACACTGCCCGTTTTTGAAACTTTTTTCAAATTACTTGGATTTTTTTTTTTTTAGTTTTCACAAAGAACAGTACATAAATCAGAATCAATGCATTGATTTTTATGTAAATGTAACTTTGATACTAACAGATTATGTGTGCTTGAAATATTCCACTGAACCACACTTCTTTCTTATACCAAAGAAAACAGAAAATGCACAGCCCCTGAAATTTGCAAGTATTAATGTAAAAACATGAAAAAGACAAAGCAGCAAAAGCTGACAAAACTGCAGAATAAGTTATCTGTATCTTCCTGATGTGCAACACCTCTTAGCACCCTTTAGTTTACAGCTCACAGTATTATTCTGGCACAGTAAATATTTACATTAACCATAAGGAAATGAATTACCTGCAATCTCAATATGGCACTTAGAACTGCAGACAATGTTTACTTCAGATATTCCTCCTACTGGAATTGATTGGAGAAATTCAGTGCATATACCAGACTGCAATTCGCCAGATAATAAAGGCACACAACAGAACCTTAAATGCTTCTTCCAACAAAACAACACAGCATCCTCACAGCCCTACATGCTGCATCAGGCTATAAAACTAACCTTAATTTAATCCTAGACTATCCTGGATGTTGATCTACTCCATACTTGCTAGGTGTTAGACTGAATTTTGGGAAAAAATATTTAATATATTTTTACAGTTCTTTTTTTTCCACGCGCTAAACTGCTGCAGTCAGTCACTCAATGAGCCTTAACTCAACTACAATGGAGATGCAGTTGGAGGAGCAAATGAGGATCATCACATAGATCACCTAACTGCAACATCCAATCGCATCTCCAATGCATCTTCCACATTAAAAAATGTTGACAAGTTGAAATGAAAAAATGTATGAATTGGTGGCACATTTTCCAATTCCAACAAAAGCACAGTACAGTACATTTCTGTTTTTTTTATCTCACTGATCTTGAACAGCTTCAAAAAGTGGGTAGAATGCACCATTGTGCCCTTGCTTAAATCTTCCCCTGAATGTAATCATTTAAGGAAGAACTCACTGGGCCAAATTCTAAAAGAGTTTTTCTCGGCATGAGTGACTTTACTTCATTGTAAGGCCTATCTATAAACAGGCTTACACATGGGGCCAGATACCAAAACAACTGCTCTCAGTGTAAGTGCTCACTTACACTGAGAGCAAATCTTTTGAAATCTGGCCTACCCTCTGTGTCCTCCTGGGCATATAGGTGTACTTGGTAGGTAATTTGTCACTGGATTTGTCACTTGGCTTAATATTAATGCAACAGTTACAGTCAAAATCATTTATTTCACCATCAACAGTGTCATGGCAGCACTTTATAATAAAAAATTATTATAATATATTCTCATTTTCAAATACTGTAATCAAAATGCTAGAAACAAGAAATATTATTTTAACACTGGATAAAAATTGTACATAATGATCAGACTAGTTATAGGTAATACATCACAGTTAACATCTGACATTGCACTACCAGCTAACAAAACACTCCTAATTCTGCTCTAAATTTACTAGAAACGCTTAATATATATATATATATATATATATATATATATATATATATATATATATATATATGTTTATTTATTTATCAGAAGCACTTCTTAATAATAACAAAATTTGGAGCTTAAAAAGGGTACTAAAATCCTTAGCTCCTGTGGTAATTACTAAATGCAGATTGGTTAATTGACATAAAATTGAGAAGATGTATCTGAAAGACAGGCATACTCACAATGAGAAAGATATTGTTATACTGACATATCGCCATGTCTTTAAACTGAACACTGTGCTGTCAAATCTAACCAGTCTAGTGTTCTCCTTAGCAACGCATGCATTGGGATAACAAAGATACCCTTCTGAACTCACACACACACACACACACACACACACACACACACACACACACACACACACACACACACATTCAGGCACCCATGCACACATACAACGAGGCATGCAGTTGCCTGTCTAGTCCTCCTAATTGTGATCACCCAGGCAGATACACAGTCACACATACACACACACACACACACACACACACACACATTCATGCCCCTATACGCATACACACTTATGTCTATGCATATGCACACACTAATATACCCCCAAATCCATGTCTTCACTAAACTTATCTGCACCATAAGTACTGCCATAGGAGTGAAAAAATGACTGACTTGTTTTTACAGTGGACAGTGTTTCCTCCTGTAGTAAAATCAGGAACTGTGTGTATTTCTGTAAGAAAACATGCAACTAATTAGCATTAACCACTTCCTTGGTCTATTGCATTAGCATATAGCCATAGCTCTCAACCTTCCATCTCCAAAATGAGGAGCACCAGTTGTCATAATGTGGAACAAATGGGGAAAATTTGGAACACTTACTAGCAGTTTATTAACAATGTCAACAAGGAAGCTCATAGGAAGATTACAAATGCTATTGTTTACTTAGTTTTTTGATGAATTAATATGATTTATTTCTATTTACCATGGATATCTGTTAAAAAATGCTTAACATTGAATGTGTGACAGACCCTTTTAATGTGGAACTTTGAGGAACATGAACATTTTAAGACCAAAAATGAGGAATGTTCCTTGTAATGAGGTACACTTGAGAAGTATGCATATAGCTACACTGAGACTGTTCCCTGCACTGAGACTCTTGCAAGGGGAAAACCTCAGCAGGAGAGAAATCTCTGAATTTGAAAAGCTTAGTGCAATGTATCAACCTTCTGAGTTAAGGATTCTGTATCATGGTAAGCCTTTCTGAATACCAGGAAAATTAGTGTCGCTATAGCAAGAATAATTTCATTATGAAAGACACAAAAGCACACCAAACCACAAAAGCACAATTCAACGCTGCTCCGGTACAATAAAGGCTGTCCAATAACCCCAAATACGTTGCTGCAGAATGCAGATAAACGACCACGAAATAATTATAATAAATATTTATTTTGAACAGAAATAAAAGTAAAAACAGAGTAGAAGATTAAGCGCTTTCATCTCACAACTGAGACTTCTTCAGAATCCTCTTCCACATAAACAACATCATTCTTTTATAACAGGTAGATCTCCTTCATTGGTCTACAGCACTGTCATCATTAATTGAATTCATAGTAAATTTAAATGGATATTATAAAATGATTTGTGCATGGAATATGAATAAAAATAAGAAATCTTACTGACTTTCTTTACATTACTTGACTGGGGCTGGCTTGATGATTAAATACAGAGAATTAAAGTACAAAAACATTAGAATACAAATAATTAAAATGCACGAAGTTAGTAGAGTGAGTACATACACCACAAGGACCCTGATTACACAACAAATAATAGCTTGTAAATGAACTGAACCATCAATATACAGGGCTTCTTGAAACTACTTTTATATCTGTTGTATATTGCGTTTTCATAAATCAACATTGCAACCAACATTAACATTAAAAACATGTTGCATAACATACTTATGGAAATACTCAATATGAAATTCCTAAGTACATAAAAACATGTAAAAAATCATAAAATAATCATAAAATCTCGGATGTGAAAATCCAACAATCTTGAATACCTCCACATAACTATAATGTGGAACATGAATGTGGAACATAAATGGTTATTACAATGTGCAATACACAAAGGAAATACTATGTGTACCAATATCCATGTAAGAAAATAATGAGTAGATATATAGAAGTGTAATATAACGTAAATATAAATATATATGTACATAAATATATTTTGAATATTGATATACATACAGTGTATGTAAGAATTTAATATGTAAACTTGTATAGATGTATGTTGAATATATTTTAATATGTTGTATATTACTGGTTTAATGTATAAAATATATATATATATATTGATAAAATATTCATGAATATAAAATGTATAATATGTAAGAAATATATAAATATAAAAATATAAAAAATATATAAAAAAATATAACATGTAAAATGTAAAAATATATTGAATATTAAATATTGATATGAAATATAAATATAAATTAGTTCATTTGTTGTGACATATGAAAGTAAATTTGATTGTATGAATGCTTATAAATATACATATAAATGTGAATTTATAAGTGAATATAGATATGAATATAGATATATACATATAATATATAAAAAAGAATATATCTAAAACCGGATGTAAACCACCAAAACTACATGTAAAATAAAATAAAATAAAATAGGTGGTATTTATAATGGGTTGAATTTCATCTACCATGTCTCTTGGGATCACCTGCTAATACTTTTAATGCTGGACTAATGGAAATATGATCATTAAGTCCTTTACTTCCACAAGCGTCTAACCTTAATTGCCATATCATTTCTTTGTATTCCAAACGTGTCTCCCAATCCCCTCCTCTTTCTGGGTACGCAATTTCCTCCAATACCCAGAACTTAAAGTCAGCATGTATACAAGTCAAAGCGTGTCTATAGAGTGCATTATTGTCGTTACGTTTGTTGATATCTCTCATGTGCTCATATATTCTAGATCTGAGGTGGTGTTCTGTCTTACCAATGTAATAGCAATCACATGCTTTGCAGAAAACATAATATACCACCCCTTTTGAATAGCAACTGTAGTATTTCCTAGCTTTAAGAACAATGTGCAGGTTTGGAATTCTAACCTCTTTTAGTCCTGCTATATAACAACATTGTGCACATCTACCACAAGCATAACTATCTTGTTTCTTGTTACATCCACCAGTGTTGGTGCTGTTCTTCTCTATAATGTTCTTGATATTTCTATTTCTCCTAAAACTAAATTTAATCTTGTTTTGGAAGACATCCGTTCTTACCGCCATGTTTTTGAACATTTCCCATACTTCGTATATGCTTTTTTTCAGCCAACCTATACCTTGGTGGTAAGTGAAGGTCAAATATGGTGTAACCTCCTCCCTATCCCTTTCGTGTCTATTCAAACTATTACTCCCACTGTCCCTGTTGTAGACATTATTGTTAGTGTGATTTGTATTGGATACTGTATCTACATCAGAATTTATATCAATGTTATGTACTGAATTCCCTTCAAGAACTAACACACCATCCTTGGCCAGTAATGGAATGTACTTGACACCTCTCCCAGCTAACACATATTCCTTAATTGGTATTATAAAATCCATAGGCTATCCTCTATCTGTAAACATTCTCTCTATGTTGTTTATTTCATCCAAAAATTCAGCCTCATCCGAAATCATTCTAGCCATCCTAATCATCTGTCCTTTTATGATGTTCTTTTTGAGTTGGTAAGGATGGTCACTATCAAAGTGTAGATACGCATTGGAGTGGTGTTCCTTTCTAAAAATATTAGATTTAAAACATTTGTTGTTATAATCTTTAATCAACTTTATATCTAAATAGTGAATTTCATTTCTCCCAATTTCATGTGTAAATTGTAAAAATGTAGTTGTCTGATTGATGTAACTTATAAAATCATTCACCATGTTGTAAGATCCTGTCCACAAGACAAAAATGTCATCCAAAAAGCGGAAATACTGACCGATATATTGACTGTACTCAGAGTTTAAAACATACTTCTTCTCCCAAAACAACATAAACATGTTGGCGAACACTGGGGCACAGGCAGAACCCATAGCAACCCCGTCCTTTTGGTGGTAATAATCCCCCTCGAAATACATGTAATTATATTTTAAAACTAATTCCATACATTCTAAAACTAATCTAAATTCATCACTTGTTAGAAGATTAATTTCCTGTAATATTTCTTCAAACCATTCTAAACCCAAAACCTAAGGAATAACAGAAAATAGGTCTTTCACATCAATGGTAATGAAAAGGGTTTCATCAGTATACATACTTCTCCCAATTTTTTGTAAAAAATCCCAAGAATCTATTAAAATGTGTTTGTATTTATTATAAAATTTTTTAACTTTTGTGTCAACATAAATAGCTAGTGGCTGCGTTTTCGATCCTTGGGAAGATACGATGGGCCTCAATGGGGGATCTGACCATGATTTGTGTGTCTTAGGTATACCAAAGATAGCAGGTATCACTGGTTTTGAAACTTTTAAAAAATTATATAGTTTAGTATCAATCATACCTGTAAGCAAATTGTCATCTAAATGTGGAACTTTGAGGAACATGAACATTTTAAGACCAAAAATGAGGAATGTTCCTTGTAATGAGGTACACTTGAGAAGTATGCATATAGCTACACTGAGACTGCTCCCTGCACTGAGACTCTTGCAAGGGGAAAACCTCAGCAGGAGATAAATCTCTGAATTTGAAAAGCTTAGTGCAATGTATCAACCTTCTGAGTTAAGGATTCTGTATCATGGTAAGCCTTTCTGAATACCAGGAAAATTAGTGTCGCTATATCAAGAATAATTTCATTATACTTTCCAGTAATAAACAAAGTTTAAATTAGTTTTATGTTTAGTTCTCAATTTGATTTCATGAATTTCATTCTTATAAGTAATAGTCTTGTATTTAAAAACTCAGGGAACGATGATGTAACAGACTTAATTTATTTCCTGTTAATGATTTTATGTGCTATTGCTATTACATGCCAGAAGAAATGATATTGATCTTTTTTTAACAGATGTCAGGATTGGCTTGTGCTTGCTAATGCATACTGAAACATAAAATAATGCAAGCCAGCAAATTTCATTCTTGCATAAACACACTGCTGCTAATGTGTCTAGATATGTCATTAAAATCAAAAACATTTAGATCTCATTACATTCTATCAATATATGAAAAATGCAAAAATGCTGGTGTGTATTAGTTAGGACTTCTCTATACACTAAAGGTTTCTGAATACCAGCAACAATGTTTAGTCAGTTTACAATAGTCTGAACCCATTGCCTGTTCAAATATCTGAAACTTATTCCAAAAAAATCTGTTAAAATGACAGTCATAAAACACATGCTGTCAGTCTGCCTTGACTGTAATTTTATATCTTCTTCAGAAATTATTGTATCGACTAAACATCTCACCTCTTTTGTGTGGTTATTTAAATTACTTATGCATACATCTTCTAAAACCAGGAATATGTGATCCTTTAAAATGATATCAATGTTATCAACTTATCTCCTTTAATAAAATTCAGATAGTTTAGTTCAAAAACACTGCAATATTAATTTAGTATATATGATATATACGATACTATTATTTTATATAATAGAGAACATTTTAAATTTCTTGTTTCCTTACTTATTAATATTGATTTAATATAATTTTGATTTAATATAATTTAATGATGGTGGATAAGATAAGGACATCTCATGTACTAAATAAGTAGCTGTATGTACTACACAAATAGATTATGATTCATGAAAGCCTCACTGCACAGTAGCACAGCAAGGTTTTATGCATTGTCCTGTAGCAAGAGGCCAGGGGTCAGATTCCAAAAGTGTTGCTGTCAGAGTAAGTGTGCTTTGATTATGAAAGACTTGCTGTCAATGTAAGTGGCCTACTTTGGTGTATAGGCCTATCTACAAACAGACATATACTGGGGACCAGATTCTAATAGACCTGTCCTCAGCCTGCTTTCAATGTAACTGGTCACTTACACTGACATCAAGTCTTTTGGAATCAGGCCCGTTATGTTAATTGTGGAATGGGGATAGGACTTCTGTTAATGAGGCCCCTTAAGTAGCTTTGTGCTCTACCTCCTTAGGATGCTTGCCAATTATGGAGGCCTAATACTGCATCCTCTGTAAGTTACCCTAAAAGGTTTTTCATTGTAAGTGTGACTGCATGCCATTAGGTAGCATTGTGCACCTATACATTTCAGTGGGGAGACTTTACACAAGAAAAGTACAACAGCTTTGCTCTGTGTAGATTGCTGATCCAGGTATAAAACACAGAATGTATGAATGAAAGTGTGTGGCTGTATGTCTGTGAGTGTGCGTGGGGGGCGGTATATAGTCAGTGTCTGCGTATGTATGTATTTGTCTGGCAGTCCATGTCCTGGAAAGAATAATATACCTAGGGAGGTATGCAATAGGTTTGCTAGCTACTATACTACCAGGCTTGATATCCACTGCTACTCAATGGGCTATGTCTGAGGGGGAAAAGGCACTTAGCTCTAGAGAGCAGTCAGGTAGGTGGATCACTCTTTGATAGTTACTGTGACAGTTAACAAACTAGCTTTCAACTGACAGTTTACATTAACTACTTTCACAGTTGTCAAAATAGCTTCCAAAGTAGGATGCACTATTTGCCAGTGTTTTGAATCTGTATGGGTGCGGGAGTGGAAGGTGTGTACATACCTGTATGTCTATGTATGTGTGTGTGTGTGGGGGGGGGGGTGATGTGCGATATGCATATCTTTTTATGTCTGTCACTGCTGGGAGGAGGAGGAGTTCATGCTTGTGTGTGGTCTGTAGGAACTGCAGTGTGAAGTAGGGCCAGCTGCTATGACACTCATGACTGCAGTGTAGATTTCCACAGATGAGAAATTCATATAGAGCTGTACTAAATAAGATATTGTAGTGGTGGGACTGTGCATGACTATGAGTTGTTAAATATCGAGACAAGACGACTTAGTTTGTGCAGTGCAATGTGGTCTGCTGTGTGCCTGACTTTGAATCTTGACCTTAGTTTCTTCTTTTGTCATAATACGTCATTTAGTAGACATACATTGTCTAGTAGTCTAAAATATTAGCTAATCCTATAAATCTAGGTCATATCTATAAATAATTCTATATATTGGAAGAACTGTTTTCTATTTAAGCAGGTGAGCCAACATATTAAAATGTTTCACTCAAATTCCGACATTTTCATCACACAAGAACTTTCAGTAAATACTACTATAAGGTAGACTAGGTATAAGGTATAAGGTCGACTGACGATATTGAAAAGAACTATTTTAAGGACTGAAAATCCATGTACAAAGATTTTTTTTAAATATTCACACCAACAATTAAATAAAATAAGGAACAAAAAAAACAATGTCTGGATTAAGAGATACCAGACATAATATGCTATGCCAGTATAAATTTAACCAATATTTATTACAGTGGGGTTAAAACTATCATTTTAAAATTATTTACATGTAAATTGAATTTGAGGATTTTTTATGAGAAAGAAAACCCTATACATTATAATACAGATGTTTTGTTAATGAAAAAGAGTACTTTTATCCCCCTAACTGACCCTCTTATTTCCACCTTTGAAAATGTATGTAGAGGCCAAATTAGGAAGTTACGTGGTAAAAAAAAGGGGAGCTTTATTAATAGTTTGAAAAAACAAGAGCATGCTTTATTAAATAGCATCATGACCATTAAGAATATAAGGGTCAAGAAACCTGATAAGGGTTGGGGGAGGGTAGCGTTAGTGGACTATGTAGATTACTCAAGTAGGATGCATGACATACTTAATGATGAGTATGTATACAGGAGAGTATCAAAAAATGAACTCAACATTTAATATGGTAAATTAGATTACTATCTAACAGTTATGAAGAATCAGGAAGTTATTACTCTGGTGATTTCTGAATGTGTTAAAGTTGATAAACCTTTGATTCCCTCAATATTAGGAATACTGAAGATCCACAAAGACATTAATAACTCCCCACTTAGACTGATAGTTGCAGTACATTTGTCAAAAACTGAATTTTTAGCTGCATTTATAGACATGAAATGTGAAAATATCCTTAAGAATTTTGATTATGTACTGTGGGATTCCTGGCATTTACTTGAGAAGGTTAACAACCTCAGATTCAGTTACAACATTCTTTTTGTTACAGTAGGTATTTAAAATTGTTTTCTGTTATTCTCCATAAAACAAGGTCAGAGCTTTTTATTGATATAATAAGTGGCACGGCTGAATGAGACAACGGAGATATTTTTGTTGTTAGTGAATTTATGGACATGGTTTTGAAATACAATTTTATGTTCTTTGACAGTGAACTTTTTCACCAAAGTATTTAAGTTGCAATGGGAGCAAAATACACTCCGATTTTTGCTAATACTGTATTAGCATGGTAAAAGCAAATATTGTTTAGTTTACCATTTTCTGAATATGTTTATGCCTATTACAGATTTTTAGATGACATTCTAATTTTATGGTGTGGAAATGAAATACAAGTGGATGAGTTTATAGATTCCCTAAATAATTCTATTGATTTTTTGAAACGTATTTACAACAAAGCTTGTGACATGTTCAGCTATCTAGATATTCCTCTATACAAGGATATTGGTGAAAGGAAGTTTTGTTCCACCATCTTTCATAAAGAAATTTTTTCTAATACTTATTTACATTTCAATAGTTGCCATCCTATGTCCCCGAAAAAGAATATAGTAAAAGGGCAGATGGTGTGTTTCTCTATGTTGATTATGGATCACCAAATATTTAAAACTGAGAGCCAAGGTTTGATTACAATGTTTAAAGAAAGGAATCAGAATCGTCCAAATGCAATATTAGAAAATATAAGGGAAGTTATATTTCAAGGAAGGGAATTTAAAAATGCCCTTTTTTGGGGGGAGGGGGGGTTCTTGTATAATCAATTCAGATAGTGAGTGTACAAAACTAGAATAGGAGCTATGGTGGTTTCTTATAATAACGAAAGCCACAATATTGTGTATTGTTCTACAGAAAATGTTACTGGACTAATTGCTGACTAGTTGAGAATAACTGCTGATTTGCAAAATATTTGAGAAAAACAACCTGGCCTTGGGGCTTATTTTAGCGCACCACAAACTTTCTGTTCTTCAATTGTGCAGTTCTAATATATGTGTTACATTTTGCCTAGATTCAAGGTACATTTCTAGCTTAGGTACAAGTAATGCTGACTACGGTTTATACTTTCAAGCATCCTTTGTTTTCATTATCAATAGCTTCTAGCAGCTGTGTACTTTCTCATGGCATAAACAGGAAATCAATAACTCTTTGTTAAGTCTCATGACACTAGCAGAAATGAAACATTTCTTATCATTTTCATGACATTAGCAGAAATCAAATGCTCCCTGTTATGTTTCTAATAGCTGTGCAGATTCATGCAGTGTGAACAGAATAAATGTATTAACCCTTTTAAACCTCGAATGCACTAAGCATGCATATTACTAATACATATTTTTCTAACATTTCCCCCCTTTTAATACCATAAACAGTTTTTTCTTCCCCTAACCTTTTCTTATTCAGGATTTGCAGTTAAGAGAGTCATTCAGTTTAAACTTATGAAAGCATTTTCAATTTTTCAACAATTCTTCAAGTTCAGCACCTTGGTATAAGGTTTCTGAAACTGACATGTCTATAAAGTCTTTAATCAGTCTTTTCATGCAGGGGATGCAGCAGCACACACATACCACCAGTAGGATCATTCCTACATGGATGGCAATCAGAATGTTCATCAGGATACTGCCCCACCCCCCCAAACAATCTCTGGAAAAACTCCGTCAATGGATTTGGTCCTGGCTTGGTCATAGCCGACACCTGCTGAATTACCTCAAGGTGATTGTCTATCTCGTGTTTGTGGTCAGGAATATATGAACAGCACTCCTCCTGGATTAAAGCGCAAGTACCTCCTCTCGCCGCTAGGGTGAAGTCAAGAGCCATGTGGTTTTGAAGCACTACAGTTCTCATGGCAATCAGTTCATCAGTCACCAATTCTAGGGCAGAAAAGGTTGCATTGCTCATTATTTCGAGAAGTGTACAGTTTTCTCAGTTCCCAGATTGATTTTGTTGCTCCATATGCTAGCAGTACACCTGCCCACGAGATGATGGCATCACCCAAGTCCATATGTGACAGTCCATTTTTCCCTAGGCTCACAGCATGATGGTTTTCCAGCCCGCATTGATTTGCCCCACTGGATTGACAGGCTTCTTGATTTCTCGTCGAACATTCCGAATTTTCCCCTGAGGTAAAACTGCTGTGTGTCGTATGGCCAGAACCAGGTACCCCAAATAACAACTGCCGGACCAATTCTCAGGTAACCACTTGTATGCTTTCCTACCACATACAAAATAACAGTCTTCTACTTTGGTAGTAACTTTACTATGTCCTGGCTCTGGATGAAACATTTTTTGTCAACTATAATCAGTTGTTTATAAAGGTCAGCATTATGTTTTACTTCATCAGTTGTCCTATGCATCAGTTCAAAAAATGAATCATAGCTTGTGTTGCAATAGGAACCTGTGTTATCAGTTTTATTGTAGAATCTACAGGGAACAGTCAAATTGCAATTGCTCCAACCCACCTCAACTGTATCATTTTTGTAAAAACACACAGTCCCCTTCTGTCGAACAGACAAGTGCAATGCTACTTTATCTTGTGATGTAACATCTGATGTATCATACACTAAATTTTCCCAGGTCTTGTTGGCTCCTAGGGGGACTGAAGTTAACAATAACCCCCCGTATGCTGTTGGCAAAGCTGTGCAAATCCAGCAATTCGAAACATTAAAGGTCTCAGCATACACATATTTGATTGCCTGTTAGTGTTGAAGTTTGGGTGCCACTCTACGTGCAACTCTCCATGCTTATTCAGTTCAGTTTGTGTGGCTGGGAAAAGGAATGGCCACAACAAAAAGATCATTGTCACTAGTACAGTTAACAGGATGATTATGCAATACTTCTGAGGAAATGGTTGTTCTGCATTCCTGTTTTCTCCGACTCTTCCGAGTAGTTGTATTTGGATATTTCTGGATTTCATCATTTTCGCTTTTGACATGTGATCTTACTCTCTGCCCTAATAGGACCTTCAAAACCGATGGTTTCTTCACTGGGGTTGAGACGGATCAGTCCTATTGATCTAACCCCCCTTTGTAGCCAGACTTTGTGCTGAGGGTCCTGATGGAGAGGTAAGATTTTTGTCCAGTTCAAAGTTCTTAACTAGTTTGCAGTGTGTCAGGTGGATCCACGAGGCTCGCTCTGCTATTTTGACTGCAGTGGGTGTTGAAAGAAGCACCTGGTATAGACCTTCCCACCTTGGTGATGACCAATTCTTCTTCTTTATGACTTTTATCCACACCCAGTCTCCGGGTGTCACTGCCACTTCTGATGTCTGGGTTTGTTCTCTATCTGAAACAGAATTTGACTGCAACAGATGTTTAGAATTCATTAACTTCTTCATATATTCAGCCAGTGTAAAATCAGCTTCCTGGTCTGAGGACATGAGAAGTTTCCACTGGGGTGTATAATAAGCCCTTCCAAATAGTTTTCAAAAGGAGTCAATCCTTTTTCTGTAGGGACACTTCTCATGCTCAACAGTGCCAGGGGCAGACAATATAACCAATTCTTTCCTGTCTCATCTATTAGTTTTCTCAATTTGTTTTTTAGTATACCATTATGCCTTTCAACTAGCCCTGCAGATTGCGGATGGTATGCACAATGATTTTTTAAAGAAATACCAAAATGCTTACTTAACTGCTGTATGGTTTGGTTTACAAAGTGTGTACTGTTGTCACTGTAGATTCTTTCCAGAATTCCCCCCACTCTCACCCCCTAAATGGCCCATCTCAATACC
Organism: Protopterus annectens; assembly: GCF_019279795.1. Taxonomy (NCBI): domain Eukaryota; kingdom Metazoa; phylum Chordata; order Ceratodontiformes; family Protopteridae; genus Protopterus; species Protopterus annectens. The sequence goes on from NC_056751.1 coordinate 589,901,885, forward strand.
GGAAGATTGCCAAATTCCAGTAATAACGGCCACACAGGTACAAAACGCACTCCCTAAAGCCAAGAATACAGCATCCATGGGACCAGATGACATCCCGGGCTGTGTACTACATGAACTGCAATATGAACTGGCACCTCACCTAAGTGTCATGTTTAATCATAGCCTCACCTCAGGTTTCGTGCCCACTGAGTGGCAGAGCTACAGTTATCCCAATCCACAAGGGGATCCACCTTGGATCGGAAACTACCTTCCCATCAGTCTGACAAGCCTTATCTGCAAGGCCATGGAGCATATTATCATGGAACTTATAAACAAAGACATTGGCAACCTTCAAACACTGGACCCCACCCAGTTTGGGTTTGTAAAGCCGATCTTGTCTCCTGAACCTGATTGACTTCTTTGAATCAGTCTCCAGAGCCATGGACAAGGGTAAGGTGGTCCACAGCCTATCTAGACCTTGCCAAGGCCTTTGACACCATCCCCACTCTGGAATCATAGATAAACTTACTAAGTTGGGCATAAATCCTATGTCACCCAATGGGTTGCTAAATGGCTTACTGATAGAACCCACACTGTAAAAGTAGCCGACTCCAAATCCAGCTCCAGACAAGTGACAAGTGGAGTACCTCAGGGTTCAGTCCTGGGGCGCTCTTGTTTGGCATCTACTTCTCTGAAGTACAGGTCAACACTAAGGGACTCTGGCTAACAAAGTTTGCAGATGACTGCAAACTGGGAGCCATTATTGAATCCCCAAATTATGTGGATACTCTACAAAAGGGCCTTACAGAAACAGATGCTTGGTGCCAGAGCCATGGGCTCAAGCTCAATGCCAAGAAATGTATTGTTATCCCCTTTGGGAAAAACATGTATCCATGAATTACCATATAGGTGGCAGTACACTAAACACAGAAAGTGTGATAAGAGACTTAGGGACACAGGTGGACAGTGGTCTCACCTTCGATAACCACATCGCCACAACAGTCAGGAAATCCTTCTATGTAGCACATTGTCCCACTGTACTCATCCCTCATTGGACCCATTATAGAATACAACGACCCATTTGGTATGTACCTCTCAAGACATCTGCAACAACTGGAAAGGCCTCAGAAATACCTCACTAAAAGAATCACAGGCCTAAAGCAGATGCCCTACGCTGACCGCCTTAAAAAACTCCAGCTAAACTCTGTCGCATATTGTCTACTCAGAGGCGATCTCTGCTTAACATACAAGGCCATGTCAAACCCAGAGCTGTTGGACATGCTACACTTAAAGAAATCCCAATCCCTCAGAGCTACACGCTCCAGGGATCTAAACCTTGTCATCACAATAAACAAAACATGTTGGAGGGATAGGTTCCTAACCCAGAGACTCCCCAGACTCTGGAATAGATTGCCCATACATGTCAAGCAGAGTGCCTCTTTGGACCTCTTCAAGAGGAACCTTGACGATTAGATGGGAGAAAGGAAATTCACCCCAGGGATCACGACAGATTCCCTGCTAGACAGAGGGCCAGGAAAGTAAATAATGTGGGAAGAAATAGCCAGGGAATTGTTATGGCTAGGCTTGTATAGGCCCTAGGGCTGACAGCCTAGTACCAACCTATGAACCTATGAACCAAATCTAGGAATGATTTCTTTGACAAGTACTTTTGCCACCGTAGCTGCATCTGGATTTTTGGTTGGAAAATCTTCCACCCATCTGGAAAACATATCTACAATGACAAGACAATACTTTTTATTTTCACATTTGTTCATTTCTATGAAATCCATACAGATAGTGTGAAACGGGTATGGTGGTGTAGGGAAACCCCCTTGCTTGGGCTTTATTGCCCCCTGTGCATGATGTTTGTTACAAATTTGGCACATCAAACAGAATTTTTTAGAGTAGTTTATAAATCCGTATGTTGTGAACACTTGGTTTACTATCTGTACCATCCCTCCTGTTGAGACATGGCTCTGCCCATGGCTCAACAAAGCTGCATATCTAAACAAATTAGAGGGTAGTATCGGTTTTCCCTCTTTAGAGATGTACAGCCCCCTTTCGAGGATTGCTCCTTGTTTTATCCATCATTGTTTTTCAGCTTGTGTAGTAAGAGTCTGCATTGTTTTTAACATGTCTAAATCTAAAGTCTCAGAGGGTTGTAATTCCTCATCTAAAAGAAATACTTCAGAAGCTGCTTGTTTTGCAGCTGTATCAGGCCTTGCATTACCTTTTGAAATTCTATCTTGTTGCTTGGTGTGAGCTGTGCATTTACAAATAGCTACTTTCTGAAGTAACTGAATAGATTCTAAAAGATCTAAAATAAACTGTGCATGATTGATAGGTTTGCCAGTAGATGTTATCATTCCTCGGTTTTTCCACTGTTGCGCAAAAACATGTACAGTAGAAAAAGCGTACTGGCTGTCAGTAAAAATGTTTACACATTTACCTTTTGCTAAGGTACATGCCCGTGTCAGGGCTATCAATTCTGCTGCTTGTGCAGACAAGTTGTGTGGTAAAGATTTTGCTTCTATAATCTCAGTATCAGAGACTACTGCATATCCTACTAGGTTCTGTCCTGCAGGACCCCTTTTGCACAAGCCATCCACGTAGTATGTCACCTCGGCATCATCCAAGGGGACATTCATGAAATCTTTTCTAGGTAGTGTCTTTTGCTCAATTAACTGCAGGCAGCGGTGTGGTGTGCCGTCTGCAGGGGTTGGGAGCAAGGTAGAAGGGTTCAAAGTCGTGCATCGTTCAATTGTCATATGAGGCTGACTCAACAATATGGTCATACAGGAAAGATGCCTAGCAGGGGAAAGATATGCTACCTTCTCTTGCAGTAAAATAATCATGACTGCATGAGATACTCTTCAAAGTGAGAGGGTGGAACAAGACTAATGAGGCCGAAGCCTGTACTGTCATTGCAGCTGTAACTACTGCTTGAACACAGTGGGGTAAGGACCGTGCCACTGGGTCTAGTTGTGATGAATAGTAAGCAATGGGGCGTTGCTTATCCCCATGCTGTTGTGTTAACACTGATGTCATATAACCTTGCTTACAATCTACAGTTTGGAAAAAACGTTTATGGTAGTTTGGTAATCCTAGAACTAATGAGGACGCTATTAACTGTTTCAGTTTGCAGAAAGCAGATTCTGCCTCTGGTGTCCATTGTAACAAATCCTGTGCTGCCATAGGCTTTTTATATATCAGGTCAGTCAGAGGTGCAGATTCCAAGGCATAGCTTGGAATCCAGCTCCGGCAAAAATTAGTTGTACCCAGGAAGGACATCATTTCCTTCTTGGTAGTGGGTTTTGGTGCTTGCAAAATTGCTATTTTTCTGTCCTCATCTAATGTTCTACCTTCCTTGGATATTACATATCCCAGGTATTTGACGTGCTTATTCCAAAGCTGCAGTTTATTTTTATTTACCTTATGTCCTTCAGCGGCTAAAAATCATAATAGCGCTATGGTATCCTCTCTACAATCCTGCTGGGTGGGGGCTGCCAGCAAGATGTCATCAACGTAAAGTAAAATCTGACTGCCTCTTGGTGGGGTAAATCCTGCCAAGTTGCTTGCCATTTCTTGTGAGAATATTGTTGGACTTTCACAATATCCCTGTGGTAGTCGCGTATATGTATACCTTTTCCCCTGAAATGTGAATGCAAACCAATACTGGCTATCAGGGTGTATCGGTATCGAAAAGAATGCATTGCTGATGTCTACCACAGAAAAATACTTCTGTTGAGGTTTTAAATCATTCAACAGTGTGTGTGGGTCTGGCACTGTAGGTGCCCTTGGTATTACTGCATCATTTACAGCTTGTAAATCTTGGACCATACGCCATTCTCCATTTGCTTTTTTAACTGGAAATAAGGGTGTGTTACATGGTGAATCGGGAGATTCTACTAGTATCCCTCCTTTAAGTAAGGCTGCTATAATAGGCTTTATCCCTACCTCTGCATCTTTTCTTAAGGGATACTGTCTTTTTTGTGTTCTAAATGCTGACTTTGGCGTGATAGTAACTGGTCCCGCTGTACGAATAAGTCCTACATCTGATTTTCCTGTTGACCAGAGAGTTTCTGGTATATTCTGTAAGGCATTCTCTTCCTCCTTTAATAGGAGTGCTAATCAGCTGTCCTTGCTAGAATGCAAGTGCACGGCTAGGTGGGTCTGAGTTATCCAATTCAACTTCTGTATTTGCATTCTCTGTTCTGACAGTTCTAATTCTGTCTGTTTCTCCCATCTCGTGATTTTTTCTTCTAGGTCTGCCCATTCTATGTTTCTGTTTTTTGTTAAGCTAACATGTGGTAATCGATTAGATTTATAGAGTGCAAAGAACTCCTGGGGCAATGAACAGCTGGCTACACTGTTCCCTTCTGTGTCCCAGTGCAGGTTACGTAATATCAATCTGCTTGCATGATTTTTAAATAATTCTTGCTCATATTCCTTATCAGGTCCTGGTGTATTACAATAATACAGGGTACAGTGCAACAAGTGTTGCTTATCAATGTCAAGGGAGGGGAACTTGCTGATGGCTATATTCATTAATTCTTCGGTCACAGTCCCTGGACCAGTCGTAACCAAGTCCTGGCTGTACCAATAAAACATTTCACCCTCCGATTGCACTGCAGAGGTATCAATTTGTCGCTGTGCTTCCATACCCTGCATGGTTAGGACTACTGCTATACCAAATAGTTGCATGAGGTCTCTGCCCAAGAGGTTTACCGGGCATTTTGCAGAAACAACAATTTTGCTTTTCTGAGTCAATCCTGAAACTGGATCAGTTATTGCAATATTACGGGAGAGGGGCTCCCGATACAGCTGTCCATTAGCTGCTTTTACCAGTATGTAATCAGGTGACTCTGTGTTTTCTGGCATTTTGGAGGGATGTATCAGGATTCGTGATGCCCCTGAGTCACACAAGAATTTTACTTCCCTCCCTTTTACCAAGAGTGTAACTTGTGGTTTCGTGTCTGCTAAATAGAGCTCCAAGCTCAATAAAGCTAGGTCTAATATTTCATTTTCTTCACTGTCACTAACTTCTTGCACTTCCTCTATCCCCTCTGTCACATCCTCTACTCCCTCTATCACATCCTCATTTGTCCATTCTCTGTTATCCCCTTCTAGTGATTCCTGACTACCATATAGTCAGTCCTCACCCTCCTTGTCTTCCGTGGTTGCCTTCTTATTTTTCCTGCAATCCCTTGCCAAATGTCCCTTTTTACCGCATTTGAAACATTCTCCCCTTTTCTTTCGCCCTTCAAAGTCCTCTGATCGGTGATCAGATTGTTTGTTTCCCTGTGCATTTTTCTTGCCCTTTTTCCCGGACTGTACTACATAAACTTCTGCTCCATCTTCTACAGAAAATACTTGAGCTTTCTTTTTCTTTTTGCTATTAAAATGCCTTTCGGCATGCCTAGCATATTCAAGTAATGACTGTAACCTGCTTGTACGATGGTCTACCATGTGTTTTGTAATAAAACTGCTTATGGGTGCAATACTGCCTTTTAAAAATGCATTCTTTAACTGCTGTTCATATGGGGAATCTTGTGTTTGATCATCAGGAACCTGCATTCCACAGTGGTTATTAAAACATTCTAATAATCTGGCATAGTACCGGTCAATTGTTTCACCTTCTTGTTGGATGCATTGATTAATGCAAGTCCAGTCTGCCCTAGGCTTCCATTTTTCAGAGATGCGGTCTGTAAGACCTTTTACTCTGTTGTCTAGTTCTGCGCTGCTATGTGGGAGGGGTCTTTGTGCAGCGTCATGGGGATTCCAGTTGCCACTAATCATGTACCAATCTGGCCCCACAATTTGTCTAACTACCTTTTCTACCTCTTCTCCGTTTAAGTTATAACTTAACCTCATTCCTTGTAAATCATCTAAGAATTTTCTAAAATTAACTTTTGGATGGGGAATTCCCTCAGTGGCTTTCCGGATATCTTCCAGAGTCCAAGGTCTATACACTAAAATAGTTGGGTCCTGATTATCTTGACCTGCCTGAGGATTAGGTACTTCTATAAGTGGGCATATTTCTTCTTCACTCATAGTTCGTGAATTCTTAACCATTTGATATAACTCGACGTCTTTATTTGAGTTACCTGCCTTTGTTCGAGACCTGGTCTTGATGGGATCTCTAATAAATGGTTTTACTGTTATAATGTCTCTATTTTCAGTGACAACAGGATATCATGGGGGTGGACTAACCTGTTCACTTGCTTCATATTCTGGTAAGGGAGGCGGAGGGGCTGATGCTATTACTAAGTTATTGTCCTCCTTATCTAAAATTGTTTTTGAATTGTTGTTCTTTTGTTCCCTGCGGTTTACTTCCTCAAGCCACCTGTGTGCCTGAGGAATTTCTAATTGGCGTTGCTTTTTTACCCGACCTTTGGAATCGGTTTTGAGCTGTTTGACAAGTTTGATAAGCGAGGATTTTTCTAATTTTCTATCAAATTCATATTTATTAACCCATTTTGAATAATATTTAATATTGTTGGCGCGCTGCGACTGCATGTATTTTGCGTCTTCGGTTAATGGCGGATTTTGGGGTCTTTTTGTGCAATTATTACCCATTTTGTTCTACCCTTTTGATCGTTATGTAACTTCTCTTATTTTTAACGTGGTACCACAGATTTTGTTATAGTCTCTTCAGAATGACTGCCTACTTATTCTGTTTCTCCTGATCTATGACAAGACAGTAATCTTTTCTGTCCCTGACTTGTAAGCAAAAATACAGTCTTGACAGAAACAATACAAATCTGGTCCCTGATCTAAAACAGAAAACAGGAAAAAGTAGATTCACCTTACCTGAGCCTATGTGATTGATCACCTGATTCGCGGAGACCCGTCCTTCAGTCGCAGATCAGAAAGTGGCTGGCCTCTTTTGAACAACAATTCAGTCGGAGGGCTTTTCCAATAAGAAGAACCGATTTGGTTTCTTCCCCGTATGGTTTCAACCACCTGGCCCGTCTGATCTGAGGTGAAGAGAGGATTCCGGTCCGAAGAACCAATCTGTCAAAGGAAAAAACTTCAAAGACCAATTCACATAAGGTTCAAGCAAGGCACCCTTTATTAACTTGCAGCAAGGAGACAAAGCATGCAGGCAGAATGATTTGTCTGAACATTAATGATTAGTATGGTACTTTTATACAGTTCTTTCCATGTCACACAGAAAATGTTACTATTCTATTGATGTAGTTAGACACAGCTTTCTTTATTGTTCTACAGAAAATGTTACTGGACTAATTGCTGACTAGTTGAGAATAACTGCTGATTTGCAAAATATTTGAGAAAAACAACCTGACCTTGGGGCTTATTTTAGCCCACCACAAACTTTCTATTCTTCAATTGTGCAGTTCTAATATATGTGTTACATTTTGCCTAGATTCAAGGTACATTTCTAGCTTAGGTACAAGTAATGCTGACTACGGTTTATACTTTCAAGCATCCTTTGTTTTCATTATCAATAGCTTCTAGCAGCTGTGTACTTTCTCATGGCATAAGCAGAAAATAAATAACTCTTTATTAAGTTTCATGACACTAGTAGAAATGAAACACTTATTATTTTCATGACATTAACAGAAATCAAATGCTCCCTGTTATGTTTCTAATAGCTGTGCAGATTCATGCAGTGTGAACAGAATAAATGTATTAACCCTTTTAAACCTCAAATGCACTAAGCATGCATATTACTAATACATATTTTTCTAACAACATTCTAATTTTATGGTGTGGAAATGAAATACAACTGGATGAGTTTATAGATTCCCTAAATAATTCTATTGATTTTTTGAAATGTATTTACAACAAAGCTTGCGACATGTTCAGCTATCTAGATATTCCTCTATACAAGGATATTGGTGAAAGGAAGTTTTGTTCCACCATCTTTCATAAAGAAACTTTTTCTAATACTTATTTACATTTCAATAGTTGCCATCCTATGTCCCAGAAAAAGAATATAGTAAAAGGGCAGATGGTGTGTTTCTCTATGTTGATTATGGATCAACAAATATTTAAAACTGAGAGCCAAGGTTTGATTACAATGTTTAAAGAAAGGAATCAGAATCGTCCAAATGCAATATTAGAAAATATAAGGGAAGTTATATTTCAAGGAAGGGAATTTAAAAATGCCCTTTTTTTTGGGGGGGGGGGGGTTCTTGTATAATTAATTCAGATAGTGAGTGTACAAAACTAGAATAGGAGCTATGGTGGTTTCTTATAATAACAAAAGCCACAATATTGTTAAAAATCTTAAAAATTAACTGGAACTTAATTTTCATGCAGGAATTAAAAAGGAAATTAGGTGATACATCTTACTTCATTTTTAGTAGAGGGAAAAATTAAAAGAAAGGTGGTAGGTATAGATCTAGAATGTCCAAGCGAGGTAGTTGTAAGATGTGCAGCTACATTAGTGATGGTCCTTATGTTAGTATGAAAATTATCACAAGACTATATGAAGCTCAGGTCACGTTACCTTTGAATACAACAGGAGTAGTTTACATGGTGACCTGTGTGTCATGTTCTGTGTTTTATGTGGAAAAACTAAGCTAAAGTTAAAGATAGAATTTATTGCCATCTACAGGATATTAAGAAAATTATAACAACAAATGCATTATACAGGCACTGTGTATTATGTATGACTTTTAATAAGTTTTTATTTTTTATCATTGATAAGGTGTCTCCAGACTTGAAACGGGGAGATGTAGAAAATTTATTGGACTATAAAGAGTTGTGTTGGCAAATACTGCTAGATGCTAATAACACATCTGGGTTAAATGACAGTCTTTCCATAAAAAATGTGTTAAAAATGAGGTCCCATGAAATTCAAAAGTCTCTATTACTGCAAAACAAATATATTAAAACTTTTATAATTCATGAATATACATATATTTTTATATGCACATTTTAATAGACTAATACAGCGGTTCTTATAATAATACATAAAATGGGGGGTTTTATTTAGTTTAATTAATTTATTAAGACTCTAATAATGGTGGCATAGGTCTAGGTTACTTGATTCATTTTTAAATTATTTACTTATTTAGATTTTTAAACTAATAATATGGTTTAATATGAGGTTTAAATATTTATAAATTAGATAAATGAAACAATGAGAAACAAGGTCACACAGACAAACCAATCAGTAAAAACAACTAGAATTTCTGCATTTAATTAAAAACTATTACTCTGCCTAGCTGTTAGTGTAGAGGAAGGACTAAAGCTTTGACTTGTTTAATTTGCTGAGACCTGAGGGTGATACTCAGCCTTTTAATCTGGAGTGGGGGTCTGCTTACTACCTTGGGACAGGACAGGAGGCTGTAGTATCGAAGAATAGTGTTAGTCTTCCTTGGAAATTAGTGTGTCTGTGTGTGTGTGTGTGTGTGTGTGTGTGTGTGTGTGTGTGTGTGTGTGTGTGTAATTATTTAAAGAACAGCTGTTATGCACAAATAAGCATTAGAAGGCACTGCAGACCTGGGAACAATACTCTATTTCATAGGGTATTCAGTGTGGAGCCGATTATTGGGATGACTGATGAGGACTCATCCGTGGGCAACTATCTTGAAGGCTCTTACACCCGAGCTGCAGTTAATGAAATATTTAGTGGTTTGTATTTGTGTTCCAAGTTTGTATTTTAACTTGTGTGGCACCGGCAGTGTGACTCAAGAGTGCATACATCTGGTGGCCACAAGACTTTTAGATTAATATGAATTTCATTTACTGGTGGGCAGAGGAATAGATCACAGCATTTAATACCTTAGCTTCACTCTTATTTGGCAGTGGTGGGTTTCAAACTCCCCTCTGTCTATCAACCAAGTTCCATTACACAGAGAACCTAGAGTACATCCATGGGAGGACCTCCATATGAAAACATATTAATGCTGGAACTACTGTTACCAGAAATTACAAAAGTTCTGTCATTTAAGGAGTTTTGTAGATCACTTTGCCCCATTGTATTAAAAGTCATAACTGGAGAGCCTTTGAATAAGTAAGCTGTGATCAACCATTTCAAATGCAAGATTTATGTCTATGAAGAGGTTTTCTGTAAGATGCCATTTTCTGTGATTGAATGAGCACTGTCAGTAAAGTAGCAGGTTATTGTTTTGTGCTGTATTTTGTGTGGCAACCATGTTGCTCATTTGAAAGAAGGGTGGATATTTTTACATATTCAAGTTTTTTTTTATATTAGATATGTTCTTTTCAAATATTTTAGCAAATAGTTAGCTATTAGAATTGGTTTGTAATCTGATGCACTGACTGGGAAGGGTATATTTGGTAATGATACAATTCACACATATTTAAACCTAAGATTAACAATTGTGTAAATACAAAATTGACTTAAAATGTTAAGTCAAGGATTTTCCCAGTATATTTCTATCAAACTTCACAAAGGTTAGTAAATGTTCATCATCGTAGTTATAATGATTTTCCAATGTATATATAATGACTATTTTTAAAGTAAAATGAGGGTAGTTAAGAAGGTTGCAAATTTGTGATACTCATTTGATGGTATTGCATTTTGTATCATAGGTCAGTTTGGTTTGATGATTTAGAAGGTAGTTCTTCATGATTTATTAGCATAACATTTTGTATGTTATCGTATTATGGGTGTGGGAAATAAAATACTTTTTCATATGTTTCTCTTAATGCAATTTTGTTTTGTTTTTTTTTAATTTTTTTTTTGCCGGGATAAGAAAATAGAGATATCTAAATACAGGAGATTTCTGCTGCATGGATTACAAGTCTTCATTAGCTTTTCTTGTCTTTTACTGTCAAAACTAAGTAGTATTATAGACCCTTTTTTCATTCTTCCCAAGCCGTATCCCTTTTACTTAGGGTGTCTTGATTTTGTGCTAAACAAGGTATTTGTATTTCTCATATATATATATATATATATATATATATATATATATATATATATATATATATATATTTATATATATATATCTAAGGAGGAACAACCATTCCTGTACTGCAGAGGTCTCCTACTGGCTGCTAGCCTGCAGCCCTCAGAGTTAAAACTAAAAGTTGAAAAAAATCTTATTTTGGAAGTTGACTTCAGGTGACTGGGATAACCTGATACTGAAAGCTAAATAAATGTTTAGTCTAGGTAGATAGGCAAGATTATAGGAATTTCTTTCAGCCGGTATGCCAGGCCAGTCTAAAGGAAGGTAAGTGCTTGTTTGTGTGTGTGTGTGTGTGTGTGTGTGTGTGTGTCACAAAGCACTGCTCTATTTTTCTTCTTAAATTGAATATATTTCTGAAATCTCCTTAAGCTAGTGAAACGTCAACATGTTCACGTCTTTTAGATTCTCTTGTATACCGATTTTCCCATGTCTAGTGCTGCTGTAGTAGAAAAATGAACAAACAGGAACCATCAGTACAACATCAGCAAATTGGAGGTTCTGTTATTTTCCCATGTCTGTTATCTAGTATCTTCTATTTTAATTGCCTGCCATCCTTCTAAGACATGCTAAGATCTATTATATGAGAGGTGCAGGGTAAGCAGACAGGTGCAGCAAGAGGTAGGTGGTGGTAGCAAGAGGTAGGTAGTGGTAGCAGTATTTTTATCCATGAACAGGGAAAAGAAGTATTACATGGGAGTTAGGAGAATATTTTAGTGAACTTAGAGTGCTGTGAGACTAGGGATGTCAAGGCAAAGTGAGCACCAGTGGAGTACTGAACAAAAAGATAGCCTCTAATCATTGAAGACAGGTGCAGTAAGAGAACAGAATAAAGAGTGACTTTTAATGGTAAGCATGTCTTATACTATCTAAAGAAAGAAAAAAAAAACATAAGAACTTAATACCTGTTGCTGACTTTATATTCCACAGTCATGTCTAGATGACAGCATACGTATTGGCATGGCAAATGGCTTGTATTCTTTAAATACTTTACCAGTAAAAACAGACATTCAAACAAACTTATCCTGTTATCAGGGTCTGACTTTTATTTTGTCGGAAATGCCACCAGTTCTTTAGTCTGTCAACACCAGCCACATGAGTCTGTGGCAGTTTTCAAGTAGTATGACCTCACGGGTGAAGACATTTGTTTAAACACAAATTACCAGAATGCATTCAGACTGCTCTGAAAAGCTGATAATTCACTTTGCATTTAAGAAGCAAAACAAAAAAAAAAGAAGAAGAAGAAGGGGAACCTCTCTGAGTGTATTTTATAAAAAGGAATGAAAGCAGAATCACAGAATTCTGCTTTTAGTAGGTACCAGATGGGCAGAAGTGAGAAGCTAATTATTAATTTAAATTTAAGCAGTGATCAAAATGAAAACATTCTAAGCATATGGAATGGAGAATGCATATAATGATAAAGCCTTTTTTAAACATGAAGATAAGATTCACTTAAATGAATCCCATAATAAGTAACTCTAAGCAAGCACTGGTTGATCCACTCCACAACCTCTTCAACCTGAGCCTAGTAATGGGGCTTGTCCCACAGAAGTGCCGCACCGCTGTTGTGATGTCAGTTATGTATTTATTTATTCATTCACTTGATCACAACCAAACATCTGAGGTTTAGTCATAGTCATATACGTGGCTAAAATTGATGGTCACACCTGTAAGTGTGTGTGTTTGTGGGGGAGTGGGGTGTGTAGATGCATTCAACTGTACTTGGTTTTGCAGAATGTCAAATTTTTTTGCCTCAAATTTTGGTATGTTCCTCATATCATGCCAGGTAAATACAGGGCCACAATGGTCATCCCTGTTCAGAATGGTGGACCATCAGCTGACCCTGGGAACTACAGACCAATCAGTCTGACAAGTCTATTAAACAAAGCCATGGAATGAATTATCATGGAAATGATAAACAAGGACATTGGCAGCCTACAGACACTGGACCCTTCCCAGTTTGACTTTGTTAAGGGAAAGTCTTGCCCACTTAACCAGGTAAATTTCTTCGAGAGGGTTGCTATGGTTATGGATAAGGGAAAATAGTGCATACTGCCTACTATGACCTGGCCAAGGTGTTTAATATAATACCTCACTCAGATATTGTTCACAAACACTCAGAACTAGGCATAAATCCTTACATAACTCACTGGATTGTCAGCTGGCTCATAGATAGGACCCAAGAACATACCACTCAACTGTACTCACAGAATTTTCAGATTTTGGCCCGTTTTTCATAAAATTCTGGTTTTCTGGCATATTAGCGGTAAATCATTAAAGATTGAAGTTAGAAAATAATGACAGACATTTAAGTTTCAGGCTTCACATCCATCAGAAAACTCATGTTAATGGAAAACCTGTTATTCTACCAACATTCTAAATTTGTAAATTTGTAAATTGTAAATTATCCCTATTTTTGGGCCTTTGTCCCACTTTTATTATAGCTCTGTACAGATTTATTGCTCTAAGAGGTTGAGAGGTATGCCCAAGAAGCCAGGGTTGGTGAGACCACCTCCATCAAGAGACCTGTCACCAGCAGAGTACCCCAGGACTCCGTGTTGGACCCGCTCCTATTTGGCAAGTCAAGGCTAATATCAAAGCCCTCTGGCTCAGCAAGTTCACAGATGACTGTAAACTGGGAACTATTATAGATTCCCTTCACAACACCAACATTCTACAAGAGGGTTTAACACAAATGACTGGTGTGAAATCCATGGATTAAAACTCAATACAATGAAATGCATTACAATGCCATTTGAGAAAGTGTCCACTCAAGGTAATTACTTCATCAACAAAACACCCCTATCAGTTGCCCCAATAGTTAGGGATCTGTGAACATATTTAGGCAGTAATCTGGTATTCAAACAACATGTTCATAGGTTCGTAGGTGCATAGGTGTGTACTAGGCTAATGGCCCTGGAGCCTTTACAAGCCTAGCCCATAGAAGTGCTCTGGCATCATGCCACCTGACGTTAGTTCCCAGTGCTTCTATCAAGTAGAGCCACTGTAGAGATCCTGGGGTGAACTTTCTATTACCCATCCACTCATCAAGATTTCTCTTGAAGCGGGACAGCGAGGTGCTCTGTATATGGGAAGTCTATTCCAGATCATGGGCAGTGTCTGGGTGAGGAACCTGTCCCTCCAGCATATTCTGTTGATTGTGGTAATTGGGTTGAGGTCTCTGGAGCATGTGATGTGGAGGGACTGGGATTTCTTTAGATGTAGCATTTCTAACAGAGCTGAGTCAGACATGGCTTTGTAAGTCAAGCAGAGATCACCTGTAAGTATGCAATATGAGACAGAGAATAGATGGAGTCTTTTGAGTCTGTCCGTGTAGCCAATATAGTAAGAAAATCATTCTATGTCACCCAACTCATAATCAAGGTTATAGCATCCAGGTCCAGGGACGTAATAGCACCACTCTACTCAGCCCTTATCAGACCATCATTGAGTACAATGCCCCCTTTGGTATGTACCTAGCCAGGCACTTGAAACAATTGGAACACCCTCAAAGGTTCCTCACCAGGAGAATCCAGGGTATGAATACCCTGTCCCACACAGATTGCCTTAAGGTCCTATCTCTGTACTCAGTCTCCTAGAGATCACTGAGAGGTGATCTATGCTTATTATATAAGGCATCCTCAGATCCACCTCTGTTGGATGTCTTGGACGTCTGTAAGATAAACAACACCAGAAACACAAGATCCAAGGACATGAACTTTGTCTGCAACATAAACAGAACCTGCTGTAGGCACCAATATGTGTTTCAAAGGATTGCAGTGCTACAGAATAAGCTCTCCATTTACATGAAGCAGAAGTCATACCTGACCCCGTTCAAAAGAAAACTTGATCACTGGATGGGAAATTTCAAATTCACCCCATGCCTGGCTCCCATGTCTCTGATGGACAGAGGTGGACAGGAAGAAAGTTAACCCCCAACTAACATACCTCACTCCACATGTATAACCCTTAGCTACCATATGCAGTAGGTGTTCAAGGAACTCTGGGACAAAACTGGGTTGGGTTGCACAGCTAGACTTGTAAAGACCCTGGTGGGCATTAGCTTAGTATGAACCTATAAATCTATAAAATTTGTGTTTTTTCCTATGGCAAATCAATAAGGATTGCAGACTCTAAATAATTATGAAAAACATTTGAGTTTTAAACTTAATAGTCTTCAAAAAACATATTACTGCAAAGGTTGTTTGCTATTCTAGCATCTTTCCATGTATATAAAGGCAGTAGCTGTCTCTGATCTTGGTCCTTGGTATACCATTATTTTTCAGCTTTCTCCTTGATTCTTGAGAGAACCAGGTAAGACATATATGGGAGGTGGGCTGAGGGCTTGCAGTGGGTTGCACACTGTATTCTGACACCAGTGAGGTGAGAAGATAAATGCCTTAGTGTCATGTATGTATTTAGTCATCCATTTGATTGCAAATTAACTATAATCACAGCCATACAAGAGGATGTAACCAATGGTCATGTGTGTGTGTGTGTGTGTGTGTGTGTGTGTGTGTGTGTGTGTGTGTGTGTGTGTGTGTGTGTGCGCGTGTGTGCACATGCATGTGAAGGGGGGTTAAATTACTGTAGCCAATTATTATTTTTTATTTTATTACATTCTGTTATGTGATGTGTATACAGTCAATAATGCTGGCTTTAATTGTTGGGTACAAGGGCTGTCTTTGTATGAAGGTGATTGATGCTGTTGCCATTTGTTGAATTTAAGCAGTCATTATTCTGGCTATGTAGAAATAGTGTGAATTTTTGTGAAACCAGCTAGATACTTTACTGTGTCTGTTTTTAACACAGTCAGATATCTTAGGTGCATAGTAAATGAAATAATTGTAACTGAGGAGTACGGAGTTTGTCTTTGATGAAAATGACTGTGCATGTGAGGTGAAGGGGTTGTGGTAGATCTAAAAGTAACAAGTGGCCATAATTTTTTCACTTTCCATCACATTCAGGCATCAATTAGAACTGCACTTAATAAGTGGCTATCTATGATGGTCTGGGGAGGATGAGTGCGATGCTAACTAATCACTGACAGACTGATGATTTGAGTAATATTGGCATCTAACATTGTCTAATTCTCTGGTTGAGTTTTTTTGGCTATCATGCCTTCTATGTAGAGTTCTCCCTGCCTCTTTATGGGTTTACCCATGCCCTTTGGTTTCTTCGCCCAAACCCTCACCTGTATAATATATGCCTCTGTCCATTTCTGTTTTGATATCCATCCCTATCTAACACTATAGTGGTAGACAGAAGGTAACTATTTTTTATTTTTTGGCAAATGGTAGGAAGGGAGGCACTATTCCTAGATAAGATTTGTAGGATTTGTATATCCTTTCAAGAATTTCTTGTGTCATTTTAATGGGGAAGTAGTATATTGTTAGCTTTGGGCACTAAGCTTTAGACACACCTTACATACCTTGAAAAAAATAGCATGAAATTCTTTTCTTACACGTGATTGTTTTGTTCAGGCCATCATTAGAACAAAAAGTTGTAAAAAATTTGAAAGATGCACCTCAGATCATCTAGAAACTTATGATTTCTGGGGTCTTAGCAGTCCTCAGACCCCTGGCTTAGTTTAGTAATTTCTGGCAAACTTATTACAGTAGAGACTTACCTTGTTAGGTGGTGCTTAATAGCATAGCAAGGAGACAAAATGTGAAAAAACAAGGCAGAAGTAATCTATCTGGATAGTGAGGAGCGAGAATGATGGGAGAATAGCAGACAGGCCCTGCAGAAGTGCAGGAGAACTAGAGTGCAACAGGTGCACTGATGAAGTCCTTTGTCTACGCCATATCGCTTCAGGCTGGCCTTGTTGATTGCAGTTAGATATCTGAGGCATATATATTCAGTAAAGCGGCTATAATGCTGGGTACATAATGAGGCAGTCTGTAGATGAAAATAAATGATCCCATTTGTTGTTCGATCACAGATGATAGCCATTGACCTTCTGTAATAGAGCCCCACCCATTCAGTTGTTTCCTACACCCCTCCCCCCGCTTTGTAGTCACCAGACTGCACTGCAAAAACTACACATTGGATTTTGTACTGAGAATATGGGAGTCCAGTTTATCAATGACAGTTTGGTCAGGAGTATAAACTCCACAGGATCTGCTATATCTTACTGTGCATCTAACATTAGCACGTATTGTTTTGTTGCTTGTACACACTCCTCTAGGCTTTACACGTTGGTAGTGGTGAGTGCAATTTCTTTATTGTCTTTTACATGAACATATATAGCTTAGTTTTAAAGTGAACTCTTTATAAATTGACCATTATATTTATTATACATTGCATGTTAGTATAAACTTGAATACAGGGTCTCAAGCTGAATCACTCATCCGGCATTAATAACTCAAATTTCTATTTGACCGAGAAAGCTTTGGAAAAATTTTAGGACTAAAAGAAGAACATTATTGCAAATGGTAAGAAATGTGTTAGAGACCCCTGTAATCTTAAAGATCACAAACACTGCATTGGAGCTAATTCAATAAATCATATTATTTTTTAAGTGCAAAATAAACAACAAAAATGTAGAATGGAAGTTTCTTAGATTGATTTACATATGTTTTTTAATTAACAGAATTTGAAAAGATACAATGTGAACAATGTAAAATATCATATTGAATTTTTATCTAAAAAGGTACTTATGGAAGACCTCTGGAGCACGAATTTCTACTTAGCAATTAATTTAAATTTCATTTTATTGTAATTGTTTCCTCTGTTGGGTATTTCTGAGATCTGTGTTGTTTTTCTTCTGGGCAGAGATACACAAATCAGCACACAATGTGCTCTTGACAATACTATAAATGTGTGTGTGTGTGTTTTTTTTTTAATTTTAATCGAGTGCTGGACAAAATAAAGTGAATGCCTACCAGTATATCAAAATTTAGACTGTGACCAGTCTGACCACCTTAGTTCAGAAAACTGGCCTTATAGTAAATACTTCCCTGAAGATAATTTTATAGGTCACATTAACATAAACTGAGCCAAGAAGTATAATTTCCAGAAGGCCTAGAAAGTAAAATACTGAAAGACTGGGTTTTGCATGGGTGAACGTCCTTCTATATGATGGGGAGAGGTTTTGTCACTGTACCCTCTTCCTAAATACAGATCTTCTTCATATGGATAACTGCTGCTGTAGCCTAATGTATACGAGTTATATTCTACCAACGATACAACAGCCAGACAGCTTCCAATGCTTCAGGGCACCTTCCACATGCCCAGACTGTCTGGTAGCTCTAGCTGAGCTGACTAAAAGACAACTTTGGGTGTCAAGTCCTTCAGAGGTTTACTGCCTCCAAAGAATACGCTCCTCTGAGGTTTTTGAGGATTGACGGTAAGCTTGTTCTTTTCGTTTGCTGGCCAATAAGTTCCCTTTGTGGGAAAAAAATCCATTTTACATTTTTGTTTATTCTTAGTAGTTATCTCTTCAGGAAAGCTATTTTAAAGCTAGGAGTTTGTGTTTTAATGGGCTGTCATGAGACTGTACTTAAAAGTGCTCTTTTTTCCTGTCAGTTTAAAAGTTGTTTAAATGAACCAAAAAACATTTTTCCTGTGAATAATTTGTATGTTTTTTTACTTTATGGGAATAGCAGAGTGCTTTTTACTGTGTTGCTCTGAAAAAAGTGACTTTTAAAGATTTTTGTTTTTTACTGGTATTTGCTGCTTGTTTTCCTGGAAAAAGAGGCATTTTCGGTTTGAAAATGGAACAACTTGTGTCCCCCATGGTTTGTCCTTTTTCCAGCCACAAAAGTAAAAAGTTAAGCAAATAACTTATGTCATTACAAGAGGCTAGCAATTTGCCTCAGACACAGGTGGGTGACTCTGCTGTGTCCATTAGTTGTATCTCAGGCCACTCATATTTTAATCCAGAGCCCTCTGGTGTAGCATCTACAGGTGGTCCCCTGCCATAAACAAACTCTACAACAGAAGGAAGAAATTGTTGCAAAATAACTTAGTCTTCACTACTTTCCAAACTTGAAACCACCTACAACAAAGTTGCTAGATTAGCAGCCAATCTGCCCTCGAGATCACATCACTGTCATACTCTCCAGACACTCAGCTGGCTAGAGTTTCCTAACCAACTCTTATTTACCCATAAACTCTTCTAATTATCCATACTATTTTGAATAAACCCTCCTCTTGCCCTAGCATTTCCTCACTTGTCTCCCTCTATAAGCCCTCTCGATCCCTCAGAAGCTCTGACCAATGTCTCTTACAAATTCACAAACCTAAAAAAATCTATTGGGCAGAATCTGTACAGCTACTTCCCTGCTCTTGCATGAAACAAGCTTCCCAAGAATCTTAGAAACATTTCCTACATCCATGAATTCAAAAAACATCTCAAAAGGTACCTCAATAGCACTTGGATTTGCCTCTGCAATCATCCCACATGAATCCACCCCTTTCTCTACCACAATCCTCTCTATTCCTTCCTTCCCTACTACCACAACTCATTTAACAACTGCTCTGCATTGTGCAATAACCCACTGAAGATAACACAATGTGTTATGTAAATTCATTCAAATGTTTTATTGTATATTTCTTTGCTATGTTTTTTCTTCAATGTTATAATGCCTCTTACTATATTATACTGTGGATCTTTAAATACATTTGCTTAACTGTTTTATTGTAAATTTTTCACTAAATTCATCTTCAATTTTGTAAATGTTCTTACTAATTTGTACTGTGGAGCTTTTCTCCCCTGGCATCCACTGAAAAAGAGCTTTTGCTCAGACAGACTGTCCCAGTTAACAAATGTCAAATAAATAAATATAAATTAAATATATATATATATATATATATATATATGTATATATATATATATATATATATATATATATATATATATGTGTGTGTGTGTGTGTGTGTGTGTATGTAGATGAGGTATAAATCATTCTGAAAAAATTATTTTAAATGCTTAGAAAATGAACATCATGTAATTGTCAGAAAATTGAAAAATAGAATTATATTGGTGCGGTGAGAATTATTTGGTAAACTTGCTAGCATAAGCTAGTAACATTAAACATTGACATCTTTATTTTAATCTTTAACAGCACAACCAATTAACTGTAGTATACTCAACTGGACTATTGAAGAGACATACATCGTGGTAGAATCCAGTGATAAGTTTGATACCATCACGGTTGCAGGAACTAATTATAGCCAACATGGAGGGACTTTTAACATCACCAACTTGTCTCCTGGATGCACATATAACATTACGTTTTTAAAACAGACCTATACTGTGTGCAACATCTCTCTTCACACAAGTAAGTTATCACTTTTGTAATAGAAGATATACTGTGAATAATACTGAAGTGCAAATTCCAGGAGTAAAGATGAATGTGATAAGTACAGTGTTAAAAACAGGCAAAATTACTTTCTTAAGAATGCATATGGGGATTACTCTGTGAAATGCACTGAGAAAAAGACTGCCTGCGATTCCTAAAAGGAAGTATGCCAGAGCTGGCTATGACATATGTTACAGCACACAAATTCTGCCTATAATGGCAGAATTTATGCAAAAGAATATGAGTGCCTGAACAGCACAGCTAATACAATTCAAATGTAGTCATACTGAGTACCAGAGCTGTAACTTAATATGTTTTGCAACACACTGACAATGTTTTTCTAACAGGACTTATCCCCCAGACAAGACACAGGAAGACGTATCTCCTTTTAAAGTGTCAGTTTAGAGGTCCTCCAGCTCTACCTTGTCCTCAGATGCATATAACCCTACAAACTCACACACACAATTGCAGTGAATACAGTTTTACCACCAGACTTTGCACAATTTCTGGACAAATATACATGTACAGAGCTGATACACACACTTAACCTCATACCATTTGGAAAAAACACAGTATAAAAAATATTCTTGTAACATGCCAATACTGTAATCAATCAACATTTCTTCTTAGTTGCTCAAGTACGCCAGTAGAGGTCAGAGTGGCAATGAAATGGAGTGCTATGTTTATGATACACACAGAGAGGCACTCCATAATGATACTTAGAAGGTGCTGGGTAGGCATGATTGGTTAGTTAATACACTACATGCAGGATCAAAATGTTATGAACTATGTGACCCAGTCCTACTCAGGCTCCTGAAGTAGGGCGACTTACCAGTCAAATGCATGTGAACCCCTAGTGCAATTGTCACCACTTCAAAACATAGTGTGATAGAAACAGGAAAACAGCAAATTGTAAAACTTGTTAAACCTCTTAACCGTTTTTTTTCCAGATGAGGGCAGTACCTCTGACATTACTTAACTCTGAGATTGCCTTACTTTAGAGAAAGGTGGATATTCTTAAGTTATTGCAACCTTGGAATTGATATACATCTCTCTTATTAGTGCTTTTATTTTTATAGTGCTGAGGATCACAGTTATAATCCTTGTACTTTCAATAGACACCTATCTCTTTCTTTGTACATTAGCAAATACACAGACTCACATATTGACACTCACATGAATGACATTTGTGTGTGTGTGTGTGTGTGTGTGTGTGTGTGTGTGTGTGTGTGTGTGTGTGTGTGTGTGTGTGTGCATGCACATGAGCGCCTGTGGGTGAACACACACATGCACATGCTTATACAACTTTACTGCCATCTATACTTGCTGTGCATACCACAATCAATTCCATATCTTAGCACATCACATTGTGCTGCAGTGAAATCTGAACCCATAGCATGACAATTTTTGTGAAGGTAATGTAATAGGAATTTATGCCTCCAACTCTCATGCTATACAAAGATCCTGTACATAGCAGGGTGTGCAGCTGATCTTGCTGCATACCCTTCACCTATATACAGAATATGTTTAAATACCCCGGGACCTCTTCATGGGCCCACAGTGTGTGTAAAATGCAGATCCTACATCAGTCTAGATCTGCACTAAGCTGTATGTTTCCACAGTTTAGATTTAGTTGCCCTCCTTCATTCGCTTGTCCACACACACACACACACACACACACACACACACACACACACACACACACACACACACACACACACACACACACACACACACAAACACAGGCACTCGTGTGTGTGCGTATGCTTCCCCTTCTTTTTGTGTTACAAATTACAACCCTAGTGTGCTACTCCTCATGCAGAGCACAGTTTCATTTGAGTTTCAGACTCTAGTGTACCCCTACCTCATAACCCAAATTCTGTACACTTCCTCATTGCACAATCTCAAGTAATTATAAATTGTAATAACAAGTAACCAAAAAGCATTGAAACAAATACAACCACAAAAGTGTTCATGTGAAATGAAAAAAAAAATGGAGAAAGGATGGAACTGTAAGCCTTTATAACAAATACAATAAAATCCAAAGTAAGCACTTTCAGTTCACAAAGATGCATAATGAAATTTAATCAGACTGAGGATGAACAAACATTAAAATACAAATGTAACATGGTGACATGTAACACATTTAACCGATCAAGTGAAGACATTTCAAAAGCAATAAACACACTTTAAGTAAAACTGAACAATCTTAAAAATTAAGCAAAAATGTAAAACAAAAATGTATAACAGCAAACACCAGTGGAAAAAAACAGTGCCAGGAGTTATAAAAAAAGTTTATTCGCTTATAAAATTAAAAAGGTAAACGCTTTCACATCTGCTTCATCAGACCTTCTACAGAAAATGAACTAAAAATTAAAACATATGTACAATGTATAGACTGAAATGAAGAAAAGGTCCACTACAGAAGAATTCTGCTTAAAACACCCTTCAAAGTGCATATTGTGCAGATCACGAGAACAGAAGAAATGAACAATATGTTACCCTAACTGGATGGTGTTGCAGTGCCCATTCCACCACTCTTAAACTCTTAAATTGTTGAAAATGTATTTTTAAATTTAGATATATATATATATATATATATATATATATATATATATATATATATATATATATATATATATATATATATGTATCATAGCCGTCTGAACAATAATAAAGCCAAAATCTATTTGGTTGACTCCATTTGAGAGACTGAAACAGATGGTTGACACGTGTGGCATGGGGGCTTGCCTCCCTGTAAAAGCACTTGATTTTGGTTTACCTCACTCTGCTGTAATTCCAAAAGTTTGTGCAGAATGTGTTGACATTACATGTTTTTGACATAGGTACATCAATATTTTGGTCGTCCATGTTACGGTCATTTGACCAGCTGTCTTACATCCATATAAACATTCCCTAGTAATGTGATTTAAGGGTGAGAGCTATCTGTCCCTTAGTGAGTATTTTTTTTTAGTTATACTTGATTAAAGTATTACCCTACAAGTGAAGTTTTCACAGACTGAAGGCTAAGTGAAAATAGATTCCTTATCTGTTTCCCCTAGCAGATGACAAAAGTGAACAGCCTCCCCACAAAGGCATTTTAAATAAACTGTATCATCATAGGGCTACTATACAGAAATAAGCTGACCTCAGCACATGAGAGCAGATCTGAGGAAATACGATTTTTGCCATGGATAGTAAGAATTGTGAAAGATTGCTAAGTCA
The DNA here is from genome assembly GCF_019279795.1 of Protopterus annectens. Classification (NCBI taxonomy): domain Eukaryota; kingdom Metazoa; phylum Chordata; order Ceratodontiformes; family Protopteridae; genus Protopterus; species Protopterus annectens. Next base: position 589,925,304 of record NC_056751.1, read on the forward strand.
AAGGGTAAAACTTTTACTTGTAGTGGATAGTGTGTGGTATCGTAAGGGGACATTAAAGGAGTATTAAGGAGAACTCCACCCAAAAGGCAAGTTTTTCTTTCCAAAAAGTGATTTTCCTCCCCTGTAACCCAGCACTAAGCACTTCTGTCATTTAAACATTCCTAAAATGGTACTGGAACTGTGTCTGTTCAAAGAAGAATCAACCAGTTGCAAATGAAGAGTAATCTTTATTACTGCAGCATACTGGAATTTCTCAGCATCACCCCAATGCCTAAATGAACTTATATCACCTCATCTTGTGACAGTAATGGGGAGGATTCTACATCTCAGCATGTGTCTACCACCATTGTGGAAATATGTTTCCAGATGACTAGTAACAAAGATGCACAACACATGCCACGCAAAAGGGTGCTGCAGCAGTGGGTACCCATCATCCAGCTAAACGTAATGGGTGACAAAGTTGTACGGTGATTAGGGTTCCTGCTGCACAACACTTAATGCTATAATTCATTACTCATATTGGAGTATTTTCTGTGTAGAGCATAAAGCATGCCATAGATAAACTGGTATATACTATATGGTTTGTGCATATGCTGTGACCAGGATAGTTTTGCTGTCTTGCAGTAACTGAGCAGAAGGACAGGTTTCATCTCCCACCACAAGTCTGATTTACATAAAGCTGGCAAATATAGTCTGAATAAATTAATGATCCCTGTGTTTATAGAAAAATAATAGGCTATCAGTCTGCAGACTATTACAAGCCTAGGCAATAAAAAACTATGTATCTTGTATCTGTGAGGTAAAGACCTTAACCATTATGCCAACCCTGCCCCCCACCTTCTTCACCTCTTTATATACCCGCACACCCACACACACATATATATATATATATATATATATATATATATATATATATATATATATATATATATATATATATATACACACACACACACACACACACACACACATATATATGTATTCTTAAATCTCTTGTACATCAACTAATAGGTTCATAGGTTCATAGGTAGGTACTAGGCTATCAGCCAAAGGGCCTAAGTAAGCCTAGCCAACAAGGTTCCCTGGCTTACGCCACCCAAGAAAGTTAATTTCCTGTGTTCCAGGGTGTATTTCCTATTTCCCATCCACTCATCAAGATTTTTCTTGAAGAGTGCTAATGAGGAACTTTGCTTTACATAGATGGGTAGTTGTTCCAGAGTATAGGAAGTCTCTGGGACAGGAATCTATCCCAATAGCATGTCCTGTTTATTGTGGTGACAAGGTTTAGGTCTCTAGAGCATGTTGCTTGGAGGGATTGGGATTTCTTTATGTGTAGCATGTCCAACAGCTCTGGGTTTAACATAGCTTTATATGTGAGGCAGAGATCTACTCAGAGTAGGCAATATACAACAGAGTAAAGCTGGAATTTTTTGAGACGGTCAGTGTAGGGCATCTGTCTGAGGCCAGTAATCCTCTTTGTGAGGTACTTCTGTGACCTTTCCAGCTGCTGCAGATGTCTTGTGAAGTACATTCCAAAAGGGGCATTGTACTCTATAATGGGTCTAATGAGTGCCGAGTAGAAGGGAACAATGACCTCTTTTTTCCTGGATGAGAACCCTTTTGTGATGAGTTGTGCCACATAGATGGATTTCCTAACTACTGTGGCGATGTGATTATCAAAGGACAGACTACTGTCCACCTGGGTCCCAAGGTCTCTTATCACACATTCGGCATTAAGTTGACTGCATTTATGTGGTAGTTCATGGGTACAGAGATTTTACCAAAGGGGATGACAATGCACTTTTTGGCATTGAGCTTGAGGCCATTCCTCTGACACCAGGCATCTGTCTCAGTGAGGCCCTTCTGTAGGATGTCCACATCATTTGGGGACTTTACTATGGCTCCTAGTTTGCAGTCATCTGTGAACTTCATTTGCCAGAGGCCTTCTGTGTTAGCCTGTACTTCAGAGAAGTAGATACCAAACAGGAGAGGTCCCAGGACTTAACCCTGTGCTACTCCACTTGTCACTGGTTTGAAGCCAGATTTGGAGTCTGAAACTTTTACAGTGTGGGTTCTGTCATTGAGCCAGTTGGCAACCCATCTTGTGATGTAGGGATTTATCCCTAGTTTAGTGAGTTTATCTATAATTCCAAAGTGGGGGATGGTGTTAAAAGCCTTGGCGAGGTCAAGATAGGCTGTGTGAACCACCTTACCCTCGTCTATGGCTTTGGTGACTGCCTCAAAGAAGTCAATCAGGTTCAGAAGTCATCTGCCTTTCACAAACCCGAACTGGGTGGGGTCCAGAGTCTGGAGGTTACCAATGTCTTTGTTTTTGAGTTCCATGAAAATAGCCTCCTCCTCCAAATTCCATACCATCCTTGATTCCTTGATTTCTCAAAATCTCTGAATCTCCCTTACCTGCATGATCCTTTTTCATCTCTGCCTTTTCACAGTGTCCCTTAATTTGGCAGCCATTCCTCATCCCAAATAATTTTCTCTCCAAAGTGTCTGTCCAGCCATCCGATTTATCTTTCTTCTACCTGCCTATAATATCCCTTATCTATTTTCAATCTCCCCATTTCTCAGTTAACTCTTCCACCAAGTTATTCATTTACTTTTTGAATTTTCAGTTAATATTTCCTCTCATTAACTCTCATAATGTCTATGTACTAAACCCTTGTACTCTCCAGGGTTTACATGTAGTGACCAAATTTGCTCTGTTTTCAGATAGACCGTAATGTCTGTGTAATTTATTATTCAAACATATGATTGACTAATGTCTGTATCAATGTATGATTGTTCCAATGTAACCAGATGACCGACTAATATGTTTGTCCATTGTAAGTCTTTCAATGTATCTTGTGTTTTGCCCTTTGTAAGTCTATCTATGTATTCTTATTCCTCTATAAGTGTATTTTTTTCTAAATGTAATTTTCTATACATACTGTGGAGCTTTTCTCCCCGAGCCTCCACTGAAAATGGACATTCATCCAGTTGGACTATCCCGGTCAACAAATGTAAAATAAATATATAATTTCCTGTAGTTGTGTTCCTTCTAAGAGCTGACATTCAACAGCCATTCTTATTCCTCCTAGCTGCCATCCTATTTTCCCATTGGTACTACACTCTGTTTTTATTCAGTATAAAGTGGTGGCAAACCCTCATAATCTCAGAAAAATGGTTGTGTCTGGGAGATGTATATAGATATGTATACATACATATATATATATATATATATATATATATATATATATATATATATATATATATATATATATATATATTTGCTAGTACAATACAAACAGCAGGATCATAA
>NC_056751.1:589933619-589990344 GCF_019279795.1 Protopterus annectens
ATCATGAATTGAATCTAATAGATGGGTTGGATAATGTGTAGAAGAAAGAAGTGTTTTAAGAAAGTCACTTTCCTTTAAAAAAATGAAGTCATTACTTACAATCCAAGAAAGCCTAATGAACTGCCCCCTTGCTATATTTTTCTTAATAAAGTAAGGGTGTATGCTGTCAAAGTCAAGGTAGTTATTCCTGAAAGTGATCTTTCTGAAAATGGTGGACTCCCATGAGCAGATATTAGAATCCAAAGAAATGGTTCTGTCAAGGAAGTTAACTTGTTTACCACAGCCCAACAGTTTAAAGGACAAAAAAGGAATACTGTTTGAAAGGGATGTTATAAACTGCTGCAAGTTATGTTCAGAGTCCTGCCACATAAAAAATATGTCATCTATGTAACATTTGTAAAGTTTTGTGAATTTAAATCCCGGTAAATGCATGTTAGTTTCCATGCAGACAGTACCAAATTCGCAAAAGAGGGGCCACTTTTGAGTCCATTGCTACCGCTCTTATCTGTTGATAAATATTGTCATTGAAATAGAAAAAAATTACCATTCAGTACCAATGAAAGCAATGTGCAAATAGTGTTAATTATTTTCTGTTGAAAAACCAGTGGATTGTGAAAGAAATGTCCATATATATATATATATATATATATATATATATATATATATATATATATATAAACATACATAAATCCAGCCATCAAACTCTATATTCTACCTGCTTTATATGCATCCCTTTTATTAGTCCATCTCTTCTTCCATGCATCTATTGCTTCAACCCTCTCTCTTCCAACATATTCTAACTGCCATTTAGTGTGGAATTTCACCTTACCATTTAACCAGCCCAATTCCTTGTTTAATGCAACAATAAAAATGTTTTACAGTACTCTCATCATGCCAGTTAGATGGTAATTGAATATTGCTCTTTCCTACAACAGGTGGGATACCTGCTTTCTCTTCCCCTCATGCTACCTCACAGATTTCTCATTCTAGATATTCATTAAACAGCACCCCACCCTTCATTTCTTATCTCTTTTATACATAGTTTCCCTGACCTTGACTCCTGTCTAATCTTTTCATCTTAAGTTTTGTCTTTGCAAAATCTCAATATCTGCTCCTTCTGTCACCATCTTCCTCAAGACTCATTCTCTTTTTACAAGGTGACTAATACCTCTTAAAGTTGGTGTTACAAACAACCATAACTAATTAAAGCTCCCTTCCCTCTGTACATCCTCTCTTCACCTCCCGCTGCTATCTCCCTAGAATTAGGTGTAACATACACTATGATGTGTTCATTAGGGCTGCTGACTTCCTCAGACCCAGGACTATTCAAGTAAAGAAGAGCAACTGCCACTCCATAATCACTGAAGCGCTCCTAGTAAGTATCTCCATAGTATTCTCAAGCTCGCTAACTCCTGTTTCCTTTCCTTCTTTTCCTCCATGGTACAAATTCTGTCCATAGCTCTTCAGCTGCTCTACCCCCAGGTCTATACTCTTAAATCTTTTTACCTCTACAACATATTCACTTTGAATATTGTAGAACTCATGTCTCACTGACCTAGATACATTTCCTGTTTTCTTTAATTATAAAATGTGTAATAAGGATATGATGATCTAACCACAGTCAGTACCAGGATTTGTTTAGCTGTGTATATAGAACTCAGTCATTGCTTACATATATACATTTTATTACATAACAGTATCATGTACATATTCATCATTATCATTTAATGTGTCATAAATGTAGATAAAATAAGATCAGCTTAATGAAATTCCAATTTTTATGACATCAAAAATCCACTGGAGTTATACAGTTTCCAACTTTAAAACTCCCCAGTTAGTCCTCTGTATTTCAGCCACATGTCCGCCATGCTTATCTCTGCATTAATTTCCTTGGACATTAATTCCTTTAACCTTATGCTTCTGTGCTTATAAAGTTTAATAACAGAAATGGAGAATGGAAGTAGTGCTGAGGCACCCGCATTTCATTTAGAGTAAGGTGTACTTAACTTCTATCATGCCACAGTGGAAACCCAAATTGTACAATGAATTGATTGTCAGGAATTTTTTTAAGAAAAGAGATATCTGAAGATGCATCTGGGGATATAGTTTGACATAGCATGACAAAGGAAAGGCAAGTCTGGACAGCACTGACATTTCTTTTCAAATGGTTTTGAGAGTTACTGCGGATTCACTTCAGAAGCTCGAAATACTGAAATCTCGAATTTCAGTATCTCGAGCCCAAGAAGTCGAATCCACAAAACAATGAAAAGTAAAAACCGTGAAATTCAAAACCTCGAATACCGGAAGTTTTGAATGTCGCGGTTTTACTACACACACACACACACACACACACACACACACACCATCCACCACACAAACACACACAATCACTCTACTACATGAAAGCAGGGGGGCAAGCACCCCTGCACCCCCCTACTTAAATATTCTCACTCCGAGGTCGCACTACATACAAACACACACACAAAACACCACCACACAAGCTACTTTCTCTTTGCACATATACATCACAGCAACAAAACACACTGACACACACCACAGCCCCTACCCAAACCCCTTAACACACACACTTACCTGAATACATGACCATAGCGGAACTTCAGAAGCATGAAATTCAAAACCTCCGGTATTCGAGGTTTTGAATTTCACGCTTCTAAACTTTCGCTATTATGTGGATTTGGATTCTTGGGCTCGAAATACTGAAATTTGACATTTCAGTATTTCGAGCTTCTGAAGGGAACCCGTTACTGCAGGTATTAGACCACAAGTAATAAAATGATTCATGTAAGCAAATGGGCTTCAAAATGTAGCATCATTCTGGAACTTGGAGAGAATAACTATTTGCAAAGGGCAGATCACAAAGGTTTGAGACATGATTCTAACTAAAGACAACTGGATGTGGAGATTTTCAGAGATCAATTAGTTAGCTCAGACTAACGGTTCTTAATCTGGTGATGCTAGGTAAGATAGTTAGAGACTGTACCTGTCATTAGAGTGAGAGTATTTTAAGTACATTTGGAGGTGTCACTAAATAATGTCAGACATTTGAGTTTCAGACGTTACATCCTTCAGAAAGTACATTCTAATGCAAAACCTGTTATTCTGTCATTCTATCAACTTTCTAAGTTTATAAGAGCAATATTTAAAAAAAAACACTCCTATTTTTGGCATTTGTACCCCTATTAGTGTGTCTAGAATTATTCTGCTTTTGTTGGAGTTTGACTCCTGTAAAAAAAAAAAAAAAAAAAAAAAAAAAAAAACTTGTTCCAAGATTTGTTGAAAGTTGTTTGGGGAAACTGGATTTGGAGTTTTGGTTTTCATTAGGAATATTGTTAATCTAGCAACATGAATCCAATCTGAGGTGTACATATGAACCATATTACAACTGAAGCACCAACATAGAATGCTTACATATAGTATAAGTTACAAATGGAATGTAAGCAGAGTGCTGTAGGACACATTACAAATGGAATATAGCTCATCTAAGAATGTAAAAACCCATGAATAGTGTACAAGAATTTCTTCACAGAGTTAATTTTTCTTTCCAGATAAAGGTCTGGTTTAAGAACAAGAGACGTTGGCTTTCTTTCCCATCTCCTAACACATGAAATCATTTTGTAATAAACTACAACCAGTCTTAAATTTGAGTTCGTAACATGAGATAAATTACTCACTTTGCTTTGCTAAATATATAACAATATTATATATATTCAAGCTGTCTGCTGCTCATGTATAATTATGATAATACTGTGTGTGTGTACATATATATATATATATATATATATATATATATATACATATATATATATATATATATATATAGAGAGAGAGAGCATCACTGTTTACTGTTTTGTGTATATTCATTGTTTTGGACATGCATGAAAAGGTGTTCACTGAATAACTCTATATGTCAGGCTACCAAACAAAGAACAGCATAAATAAATAAGCCTACTTAGACCTAGGCATTATAAGATTTGTTCACAAATTGTGAAAATACTTTTTTCTCATGGGATTTTGTTTTTGTTTCAGAACTTCAATCAGTCTCAAATGTGAAAGCGCATGCAGTCAACACCACAACCTTAAGTGTGTCATGGACAGCACCACAAGGGTGTTATGATGGATTCAACATAAGAATCAACCCCAGCACATTAACTTCAGTTGGAAATGTAACTTCATATATTATGAATGATCTAAAACCTGGAGTGACTTACAGAATTGAAATAATTACATTTCGGGGAGAAAATGCTTCAAACCCGTCTGCATCTCAGAATGGAACTACAAGTAAGACAACTGTAGCTTTCAAGTATCTTACAGTTGTTAAACATCTATGCATTACATCACATTGTAAATTTTTATTCCAATCTATGCATAAATGAGTTTCCCTACTCCCATAAAATGATACAGCAGTCATTTCAAAGTTAAAATTATGATACTGCACAAAATTAAGAAGTCCAGGGTCATTCACTCATGAACAGTATAGATGCATAACTAGGCCTAAACTTATATTTAAATCATTCTTGAAACTACTATGGCTGTGCATGGCAAAAATTACTGCTGTTGTAAAAGCAGCAGACTAAATTTCTGATGGCAACAGTCCTACTGAAAGTGCAACCAGTTATTTTATTTTATTCAATTTAAGCTTTGTTAACTAGGTGGATGAACTGGTAAGAGAAACAGTTTCACCCACCACTTGGGCCTTAAGGCTACACTTTCAAACAAATGTAAAATATAGTAATTTACAACTGACATACTTTTGAACACATTTTAAAGAATTAAATATGTACAGTATAGTAATATAGAAATTAAATACTTTTAACTCATTTCCTGCAATGGAGCTCTGGTAGTTTTCAGTGTAACTTTGACTAGATGGAATCAAATTATGTCCTCAGATTTCAAACAAATGTTCATGTCTCTTGAACCATATGAGATTACTAAGGAAATGTAAATGATAACTCTTAGGCAGACTATTTTTAGGTTTTAGGTCTTAAACTGGATTTTATAAGCCACAGTAAAGTTATTATTATGTTTGTAATATTTTGTAAGCAACATACAATATAATGTTAAGTTGTCAATCTCGCCTTCATTCTTGCTTGATGGGTTCGGAGCCGATCCCTCGGCTCCGACTCGGCACTTGCTAAGCTCGAGAGTTTCTTCCACCAGCTCGAGGCAGCCCCATATCCCATGATGCAAGGCGGTAAGTACCCAGATCTCGTTTGCCGCTTCGCTTAGGAGGTCTTCTTTTTACCAGCTCCTGGTAAGTTGTTCACTTTTGTGATTTTTCAAGCCCCTTTTTTAGTCTAAAACTAATTTTTTGATAGTTTAAATTTAATTTCTATCCCTTTCTGACAGAAATCCCCTGTCTCTCTAAATTTTTGTTAGTCAATTCCCTATCCCATCCCCCCCCTGTTAGGGTGTGTGTGTTGGTGTTTTATAGAATACCTCTTGGTATTTTGTTTAATTTAATTTAATTTAATTTGACTGGTGTGTGTGTATTGTGTGTTCGGCACCATGTCAAAGGAGAGGGTATCAGGTTTTAAGAAGTGTGACTCGTGCTGTCAGAAGATGTCCCTGACAGACGGTCACACTTCTTGCCTGTATTGTCTGGGCCCTCTTCACCTGCAGGACTCCTGTGCTATTTGTCACTCCTTCAGCCAGAGAGTCCTGCAGGAGAGACAATAAGTTGATTCTTAGGGTTCTGCCGGAGGGCTCTCCGGCAAGTCGGCTCCACCAAAATCAACAAAACCTGCCAAGGCCCAGGCTTCTGTATCTAAGCCTGCGGCCTCGCCCGACTGCATTGAGTCGAGATCGGCTCGCTGGAGCCGATTCTGATTGACAGCTTTCGGCACCGATGGCTATCGGTGCGAATCTGTATTGTCCACCGATGTCGGCCGATCGGTTCCGACACCCATGTGGCACAGGCATCGGTGTCGGCTCCGATCGGCTCCGACACCGTTATTTTGGCTGTATCGGCTCCGGCTGGAGCCGATACATCGAGATGCTCTGTCGGCTCCGAAGTCGGCGCCGACAGGATCTGTAGTATCGGCTCCCATGGCTCATTCCAGGAAGAGGTCGAGGTGTCCTTCCTTGGAGCCGATATTTCGCCCGCTTCTCTTCTATCGGAACGGAGCCATCGGAGCCGATCTGCAAGGTCATCCAGGTTGTCAGATCATGACCTAGAGAGAGTGGTCAGTAGATTACTCAAGTCACAGGTACTGGCCCAAATGCTACACAGTCCGTCTCAGCAGACGACTGTTGGTCCACACCCGTTACAGTTCCTCCTTCAACTCTACCCCAGAGTTTGGAGTTGGAGTCTTCGGCATGCATGGTTACTGCTACGGCTGGAGGACGGATACCCCTTCTGTTCCTTCAGCCTCTACTCTTATCTCCTCTTCCTTAGAGGGATTCGTGGTCGGGCTTCCATGGTCTCCTCCGAGGGGTGAGTGGCATCGGACCCTTGTCCGAGCCCGCTCTTCCCTTGGAGCCTCGGCCTTGGTGAGCTCGGCTCCGACATCTGCCTCGGAGACTTCCCTTCGGTGGTCCCGGGAGTTCCTAGCTCTTGAGCGGGTTCTCTCGGACCTGCCTGGGAGGGGAGCATTCGAGGTAATGAAGAGTGTACTGGCCACTGGTATCAGTCAGCAGTCTGTTCCCGTAGCTCCTCCCTCTATAGTACCTGTTGACATCTCTGCCACTTCTCTTGCTACAGGACCCAGAGATCCTCCGCCTCAGGTTTCCCCATCTCGAATTTCCCACTCTTCCCGGGATTCTCCTGATGTTGCGGGAGATCCTCCTAGGAAGAGGACTTGTAAGAGGAAGCAGGTAGACTCCACCGAGTCTGTCACTCGGATACTGACTTTGATGAGTCAGAGGGATCCCTAGATCCTCTCTGAGGATGTCTCCTTCTCAGACATCCTAGAACTTGAAACAGAGGGGAAACTGGCCCACCAACAATCCCTCTGAGGATGAGTCAGTATACCTAGAGGCGTTTGGATCTCGGCCCTCCACCTCCTGGGTGTCTCCGCCTTCGACCCCTTATGCAGGTTATTGCACGAAGGCGTGGGCAGCTCCTGACTCTGTAGAGCCAGTCCCTAGGAGGCCTTCAAAATTTATCACTGCTCCGAGTGACAAACAATTCCTTACCAAGGGTGTCCCCGCTGATGCCATGGTGGTGGCTGCGGCCACCAAAAAGGAACTTGCAGATCCTTCCGTGCCCGTCCATCCTCCTAATAAGGACTCTAGGACCATGGATAGGCACGGCACGCGGAAGTTTTCCTCAGCGACCTTTGCTATCGTTCGCTGAATTATCTTTGTCACTTCACCAGACTCCAGAGAGATATCCTGAAGGAGCTGGGAGAAGTAGTTCAGGATCCTACAGCTGCAGGGGCTCAAGAAAAGATTGCTTCGCAGCTAGGAACCCTCAATTCCATTGCTAACTCCTCCATGCGGCTAATATCTTATGCTGCGGATGGAGCGAGTAGAGCCGCAGGCACAGGTGTGGCTCTTAGACGCCAAGCCTGGATGCGGCTATGTGATTTTGCGGATCCCTTTAAGGCGTCCTTCACAAATTCTCCCTTTGATGGGTCAGCTTTGTTTGGCCCTCAGGTGAAGGAAACCTTGACCAGGTGTGAGCAGGACGGCAAGACTCTTTCTGCTGTTGGAGTCTGTTTTTCCACCCCTTCTAGGCCTTATCCCAAAGGACAGAAGGGTGGGAAGATGTGGTTCCGTAAATCCCAAGGAGTCACGCCGGATTCACGTGGTCAGTTTACCCCTAGAGGCAGAGGGGTAACAACAACAGATGCCGCTCTAGAGGCAGAGGGGTCCAAGAACCAGGGAAACAGGGAGCCTCTCTGATAAGCCCTTTCAGCATCCCTGAGGTGTTGCCCGGCTGTCCCTCCTTGGAGGCAGTCGGGAAGATTATCACTGTACCCAGAAGCCTGGCATTCCCTCACTCAAGACAGATGGGTACAGTCGATCATATCCAAGGGTTACATAATTCCTTTCGAGGAAAGTCCCTTCCCTCAAGTTCCTTCCAGATGTACCACCGGTCTAAGGGAGATTGCAGAGTTAGAAATCGCAAAACTTCTGCATAAAGAGCCATGCAGCAAGTTACAATCGACCATTCAGAGCCGGAATCTACTCAAGGTTCTTTTGGTCCCCAAAAGACGGGAGACTGGAGACCAATATTGGATCTCAGCAGACTCAACAAGTCTGTCAGGAAGACAAGATTCGAATGGTCACTCTTCAGTCAATTCTGCCCTTCTTACAGAAGGACAACTGGATGTGTTCAATAGATCTTCAGGATGCGTACTATCACATCAAAATTCACAGACGCTCCAGGAGATTTCTCCGCTGGCTGGGGTCCAGTCACTTCCAGTTCAGAGCCCTGCCCTTTGGTCTCACTACAGCCCCAGAGTGTTCACCAAATGCATGGCAGTGGTCACGGCTCACCTGAGACGCCAAGGATTCCAGGTGTTTCGTATCTCGACGACTGGCTCCTGTCAGCCACCACCAGGCATCAGCTTATACAAGCCAGGGATTACACAATAGACCTTTGTTCTCATTTAGGCATCTCAATCAACTTCGAAAAGTCATCCTTATCGCCCTGCCAGTCTATTACCTTCATAGGCGCAAACTTAAACACTGTTCGGATGTCAGCTACCCTTACAGAACAAAGAGTTTCAGACATTCAGACTCATGTCAGGATCATTCTGGCCAGCAAGAAAGTACAGGCCAGAATGGTTCTAAAGGTATTAGGTCTCATGGCTGCGGCCATTACTCTTCTTCCCTGGCTCGATTCTACATGCGCCTCCGTCAGTGGATGCTGTTCACACAGTGGTCATACCAGCAACTCCCAATGCGCCACCAGATTCTGGTGACACAAACATGCAAAGAACATCTTGCTTGGTGGATCACATCGTCTCAGGTTCACCAAGGCAGGTGCTTTGTACCTCCGTCCCCGATAGCCACTGTCACCACGGATGCCTCCCTGATCGGGTGGGGGGGGTCATTATCAGGGCAGGATGGTTCATGGGACGTGGCAACCGTTCGAGTACCATCTGCACAAAAATGTCCTGGAGATGAGAGCAGTGCTTTTAACGCTGCAAGCCCTCAACGACTTTCTTCCCGTAGGGACAATTGCAGTCCACACAGACAACATGTCTGTAGTTTGGTATATCAACAAACAGGGTGGAACCAAGTCCTACCCCTTGTGTCGAGAAGCGCTCAGACTATGGCAATGGGCGATCTCCTCTCATCGGTTTCTGGTAGCAACGCATATCCCTGGGAAAACCAACATTATAGCGGACAGATTGAGCAGAGCTATTCTCATGCCTCACGAGTGGTCTCTCAAGCAATCCATAGCGGAAGAGATTTTTCTGGAATGGGGTCGTCCATGTTGCGATCGTTTTGCTACTCCCCAAAACAGCAAATGTCCAGACTTCTTCAGCCTCTTCCCTCTATCAGGCCATGCCCCCAGAGACGCTCTGACCCAGGATTGGCCCCAGGGACTTCTTTATGCCTTCCTCCATTTCCTCTGATCCCTCAGGTGATCCAGAAAGCTACCGCTTTGAGAGCCAAATTGATTCTCATTGCCCCTTACTGGCCTCGACAAGTTTGGTTCCCATTCCTCCATCATCACCTTTGGTGCAGCCGTGGCATCTGGACCCAGTGCCAGATCTACTGATTCACCAATCCGGGTCAGCTGCACCGGTCAATCCCTTCTCTCAACCTCACAGCATGGTTGCTCCACTTCCTTCCTTAGCCAGGCTTCCTTTGATCTCTAACCCAGTTAGAGACATCATAGTAGCTTCACTAAAATCCTCTACCAGGAGGATTTACACAAGCAAATGGAACGTTTCTCTTATTGGGCTAAGGCCCAAAATATTGATCCTTTTACTGCCCCTGTTCAGGCAGTTCTGGACTTCTTAGCAGAGATTTTTCATGCAGGCTCCTCTTCTTCCACAGTCAGAGTTCAGTTGGCTGCTATTTCTAATTTTCATGTCGGGATAGCAGATCATAATATTATGTCCCATAGGCTCTGCAGGGCCTTCTTGAAAGGAATTTTCCTACTAAAGCCTCCAATCAGGAATCCTCCTCCTCAGTGGGATCTAAATTTAGTGCTGACATCCTTGATTCTTCCCCCTTCGAGCCAGCTGTTTCTTGTTCCCTGAAATATCTTTCTTGGAAAACTTTATTCCTAGTGGCTATTACATCTGCCAGGAGGGTGTCTGAACTTCATGCTCTTCGGTTCGACCCCCTATTTGATTTTTCACAAAGACAGAGTATCTTTGAGAACTAATCCATCCTTTTTACCTAAGGTCGCTTCAAAAACAATCTGAATCAATCCATTGATCTCCTGTATTTTTCCTAACTATTCAGATAGAGCTGAACAAAAGCTACATTATCTTGACGTCCACCGTCAGCTTAGATATTATTTGGACAGAACAAAAAATTTAGAAAATCTGATCAACTTTTTGTTTCCTATGCGGATAATAAAAAGGCCTTCCTGTTTCTAAAGTGACTTTGTCCAGATGGCTTTCTTGGTCATCACTGAAATTTATCTGATCAGGGGAAAACAGCTGTGCTCAAAACCTAAAGCACATTCAACTAGGAGTTTAGCTACTTCTACAGCTTTTCAAGCTAGACTGCCTTTGGACACTATTTGTGCAGCGCCACTTGGGCCACTCCTCACACTTTTGTTTCCCATTACAAATTGGACTTGGCCTCCAGGGACAGAGCCAGTTTTGGCTCTACAGTCCTCAAGAGTTTGTTCCATTGAGCCACCCAGGATAGAGGTGCTAGGACGCGTCCCATCAAGCAAGAATGAAGGCGAGATTGACAACTTAACATTAAGAAGTTATGTACCTACCATAACGTTCCATGTTAGTTGTCTTCTCTCGCCTTCTTTCTTGCACCCTCCCTCCTTCCCCTGGCCTGGACAGACCTTGTTTAAGAAACTATTATGCTAAAGACCATTCAGACCTGGTCCTTTTTACATCTGTAAGTTTCTTCTTCCTTTGGGAAGTATTGTATGCTTGGTGCTATTGCCCTTTGTTTACAAACGAGATCTGGGTACTTACCGCCTTGCATCATGGGATATGGGGCTGCCTCGAGCTGGTGGAAGAAACTCTCGAGCTTAGCAAGTGCCGAGTCGGAGCCGAGGGATCGGCTCCGAACCCATCAAGCAAGAAAGAAGGCGAGAGAAGACAACTAACATGGAACGTTATGGTAGGTACATAACTTCTTATTAGCAACCACTCAAGTTACATGCATACTGTTAATGCCATTTTTTCCACATGAGAACTTTCATATGAGTCCAAGCAGTTCTGTCTGTGTTACTTGCTTGTCAAGAAATTTAGAAAAAAACATGATATTTATGGCAATATAAATAAATATTATATGGACAACAATTAATATTGTCGTTGATATAATGTTTATATTATATAGACAACAATTAATATTATCTCTTTACCTGCACTAAACAGACATCAGATATCAATATAGTTGTGCTTACCTTAGTGTAATCATAAAGATTTTTTAATACTTTGTATGTAGCATGGTTTGGGAATTATTAATGCAAATATGAACAAGCAGTAAAGGCATCAGTAGGATATACACTGCAGAAATTACTGGAGGAGTCAATTGACTGTAATGATTTAAATACACATGAAATCCAAGAAATGCACATCTTTAAGGGTATGAGCCATACATGCATACCCTAGCACAGTATTTATAAAATAATATATAATGATATAGTTAGAGATGTAGAACAAAAGTTAGCAGCAGTAAAACTGGCAATAATAATGTTGGTATGATCTATGTTATCTTCCATAATCATGGGGGAATTGTTCATATAAGAGGAATGAGGGAAACAGAAGAAAAGGCAAGGAAAAGATAGCAAGTTACATTACATTTGTGTGCACAGAGGGAGCAGAAATAGTTGAGTGTGGTAAAGAAAAAAGCTGTTAGAAACAGAAAATACAAAATGCTGGCATAACATAATTTTAATGGAAAGAGATAGAAGTACAATACAAGTACAATAATAAAATGAAAAGCTAAACTATATATGCAATCAAACTACATCAGAGGCAAAGTAAGCCCCAGTATTTACATATAGAAGTATTTACATAACTGTGTATATGTTTGCATATGTAGAAGACTGAAATTAGTCTTTGGAAGGATTTATTCTAAGAAGTAGGACAAAATTAAGGCATGAAGAAGATAATAAAAAATTAAATCTTACTTCACCATGAACTGGAAACAGAACAGCTCACCACCACACAAGGAAAAAAGCCAGTGATTACATTTATATTGTATTCAAATTATAGTCCAGTCCAGTAGTAGATCCACAATGTAGTCCCACAAAACAGGTAAAATAAGCACACACTTGAGCCAATAAAATCTGGTTAGCAGCAAATACAAAGCATAAAATGTAGTCTCCTCTAGTGCCGATCCACAATGTAGTCCCCAAAACAGGTAAAACAAGCACACACTGTATCCAATAAAATCTGGTTAGCAGCAAATACAAAGCATAAAATGCAGACTCCTCTAGTGCCTTGGCTCTTCAGCCTTTACAGAGTATATCCCTACTTCACATAGTCTATCTTTAACTAGCATAACTACAAACAGTTAACCAGTCATAGACTTAAATTAATTAAAGAAAACATTTCCAATGACATTCTTGATTCATTCCATAAAGAATTAAAGTGCTAAACTTCAGAATTAAAGTAGATTCTAACTTCCAAACTTGTCTTTTAATTTCAAAGCCATACATTTGTTGTACTTGCCCCAAAATTGTAGCTTGTAAGCCTTGTATATTTCCACTGTGACATTCTTTAAAATGTAATGTAACAGGATTTTCTTTTTTGCCCTTCTTAACATCCCTAACATGTTCCTTCAACCTTTGTTTGAAACTTCTTTCCCCATGTATACCTTACCACAGGGACACTTCAAACCATAAACAATTCCAGTACTGTCACAGGAAAACCTCCCTTTGCATGTAAAATACTTTTCATTAACTTTATCAAAAATTTTTACTACATACTGGCAACAACTGCACTTTCCACAAGGGAAAGTACCTGTTGCACCTTCCCCCAAACTCCTATAACTTACAGGCAGGTGAAACTTGCCATGCACCAAGAAATCTCTTATACTTCTAATATTCGAATAAGAAAACATGAGATACTCATTTGCTCTTATATTAAGGAATTTATTTTTTTCTAAAATACCCCAATGATAATTTACCAAATATATTAAAACTTCTGTAAACACTGTATATTTGGTCACATGACATAATTTTTGTTTATCCTGTTGATGCACTCTGCCTTGCATGCTATACCTGCTTTTAGTAGTGTTTTGTTGTACTACCCTCCTTTTATTTTCTTCCACCACTGTTTCCTTGTAACCTCTAGTTACAAACATGTGTGCTGTTTTTTTCTATTTCCTTCTCACACTCTTTTTTTATCACTACATGTTCTTTTTATTCTAAGAAATTCCCATAGGGGATAGATTTAATAGTGCGGAGGGTGACAGTTTTCTCCATGCAATATATGACCACTCCCTTCAAATTTTCTATGTAAACTTGTTTGTATTCTACCATCATTAATACCTTGCAAAGTTATATCAAAAAAGTTTACTTTAACACCTGTCTATATTCCATCAAACTTGATATTATAGGGATTTATCTGAATTTTTGCACAAATGCATTCACTTCTTCCCACCCCCTTCACAAATGAATATTAAGTCATCTATAAATCTATAATAACTTATGACATATTATTTACTATATACATATTTGTTTTCGAACGTGCCCATGAAAGAATTTACATGCATGGGGGCAAAACCTGCCCCCATGGCTGTTCCACGAAGCTGCCTATAAAGTTCCCCATTGAACTCAAAGATGTTATTATTTAAACAAAAATGTATTAGTTCAATTATAAAATGTGTTTTAGGCAAGTCTTTATAAAAAAAAATAATATTGCTTCTAAGCCATGTACATGTTCAATATTTGTATATAAACTGGTAACATCCATAACAATGAAGAACATGTCCTTCTTCCACTTTACATTTCTGATTTTTACTTAAAAAATCAAAGGAATCTTTGATATAAGACCTTAGCTTCTCTGCTTCTTCTTTCAAGTAGGAATGTAGAAAAAGAGCTAAGTTATGTGTAAAATAACTGCATGAAGAGACTATGGGACATCCTGGTGGATCCATTAAACTTTTGTGTATTTTAGGGACACAAAAGAAGTATGCCATAGTGCTATCTTTAACTGCAACTTTTTTATATACATCCTCTTGTGAGAAATATTTTAGTCTTAACCCCTTTATTAGAAGTTCTTTGCATTAAATTACTGCTTCTTGATAACATCCCAGCACCACCAAGGCATAAACTTTAACATTCTTTAAATTAGCATAACACTTATTCAGATACTGATTATAATGAAGCACCACTAATTTACCCATTTTTCTGATGGTTTTAACATCAATTCCCTATTTTCACTTAACTTTAATAGACTTTTCAGTTCTTCTCTACTTCAATTATATTTAACTTTTTCCTTGTTTTTATTCACTTTTTCAAGCTCTTTATCTATTGAAAATTGTAAAGAAGAAGAACATTGCTGTATATTTTCATCCCTACACATAGGAATACACTCACGTTTGTATGTCACATTTTCAGTGTTTAACTTACAATAAGCATCAGTTTCAAAATCAGAAATACATGAATGCATATTAAAACTTCAAAAGAGACCACAGCTCTCTCTCTTCTGAGTCAAGCAGAAATTAGAACTGTCAGGCAGAAATTAGAACTGATCAATTAAGGACTCATTCATAAGATAGAAGATGTCATTTAAGGTTAATCATTTGTTAACTGAGGGGTGGAGCTAGGAACTAAACCTTCTATTTAAGGGGTAAAATAAAACATTTCAGAGCTTTACCAGAAAGGCTCATCCAGACTCTGCTACACTTTGCTGTGAAGGAAAGGTTAGTTTGCTTTTATTTTTTGTATTTTGTATATTTTAAATACTGTAGTTTGTTTTCTTTACCTTGTGTTTTACTTGCATTCTGCTTTAACAGCATATTAAAACTTCGAAAGAGACCACAGCTCTCTCTCTCTGTTCTGAGTCAGGCAAAAATTAGAACTGAGTCAGGCAGAAATTAGAACTGATCAATTAAGGACTCATTGATAAGATAGAAGAGGTCACTTAAGGTTAATCATTTGTTAACTGAGGGGTGGAGCTAGGAACTAAACCTTCTATTTAAGGGGTAAAATAAAACATTTCAGAGCTTTACCAGAAAGGCTCATCCAGACTCTGCTACACTTTGCTGTGAAGGAAAGGTTAGTTTGCTTTTATTTTTTGTATTTTGTATATTTTAAATACTGTAGTTTGTTTTCTTTACCTTGTGTTTTACTTGCATTCTGCTTTAACAGCATATTAAAACTTCAAAAGAGACCACAGCTCTCTCTTCTGAGTCAGGCAGAAATTAGAACTGAGTCAGGCAGAAATTAGAACTGATCAATTAAGGACTCATACATAAGATAGAAGAGGTCAATTAAGGTTAATCATTTATTAACTGGGTTGTGGAGCTAGGAACTAAACCTTCTATTTAAGGGGTAAAATAAAACATTTCAGAGCTTTACCAGAAAGGCTCATCCAGACTCTGCTACACTTTGCTGTGAAGGAAAGATTAGTTTGCTTTTATTTTTTACATTTTGTATATTTTAAATACTGTAGTTTGTTTTCTTTATTTTGTGTTTTACTTGCATTCTGCTTTAACAGCATATTAAAACTTCAAAAGAGACCACAGCTCTTTCTCTTCTGAGTCAGGCAGAAATTAGAACTGAGTCAGGCAGAAATTAGAACTGATCAATTAAGGACTCATTCATAAGATAGAAGAGGTCACTTAAGGTTAATCATTTGTTAACTGAGAGGTGGAGCTAGGATCTAAACCTTCTATTTAAGGGGCAAAATACAACATTTCAGAGCTTTACCAAAAAGGCTCATCCAGACTCTGCTACACTTTGCTGTGAAGAAAAGGTTAGTTTGCTTTTATTTTTTGTATATTTTAAATACTGCAGTTTGTTTTCTTTACCTTGTGTTTTACTTGCATTCTGCTTTAACAGCATATTAAAACTTCAAAAGAGACCACAGTTCTCTCTCTCTCCCTCTCTTCTAAGTCAAGCAGAAATTAGAACTGATTCAGGCAGAAATTAGAACTGATCAATTAAGGACTCATTCATAAGATAGAAGAGGTCACTTAAGGTTAATCATTTGTTAACTGAGGGGTGGAGCTAGGAACTAAACCTTCTATTTAAGGGGTAAAATAAAACATTTCAGAGCTTTACCAGAAAAGCTCGTCCAGACTCTGCTACACTTTGCTGTGAAGGAAAGCTTAGTTTGCTTTTATTTTTTGTATTTTGTATATTTTAAATACTGTAGTTTGTTTTCTTTACCTTGTGTTTTACTTGCATTCTTCTTTAACAGCATATTAAAACTTCGAAAGAGACCACAGCTCTCTCTCTGTGTTCTGAGTCAGGGAAAAATTAGAACTGAGTCAGGCAGAAATTAGAACTGATCAATTAAGGACTCATTGATAAGATAGAAGAGGTCACTTAAGGTTAATCATTTGTTAACTGAGGGTGGAGCTAGGAACTAAACCTTCTATTTAAGGGGTAAAATAAAACATTTCAGAGCTTTACCAGAAAGGCTCATCCAGACTCTGCTACACTTTGCTGTGAAGGAAAGGTTAGTTTGCTTTTATTTTTTGTATTTTGTATATTTTAAATACTGTAGTTTGTTTTCTTTACCTTGTGTTTTACTTGCATTCTGCTTTAACAGCATATTAAAACTTCAAAAGAGACCACGGCTCTCTCTCTCTTCTGAGTCAGGCAGAAATTAGAACTGAGTCAGGCAGAAATTAGAACTGATCAATTAAGGACTCATTCAAAAGATAGAAGAGGTCACTTAAGGTTAATCATTTGTTAACTAAGGGGTGAAGCTAGGAACTAAACCTTCTATTTAAGGGGTAAAATAAAACATTTCAGAGCTTTACCAGAAAAGCTCATCCAGACTCTGCTACACTTTGCTGTGAAGGAAAGGTTAGTTTGCTTTTTTTGTATTTTGTATATTTTAAATGCTGTGGTTTGTTTTCTTTATCTTGTGTTTTACTTGCATTCTGCTTTAACAGCATGTTAAAACTTCAAAAGAGACCACAGCTCTCTCTCTCTCTCTCTCTTCTGAGTCAGGCAGAATTTTTTTTCTCGCCCACCCACCCAGTTACAGTTGTCTTGTTAAATACCACTGTATTTCTAGTTGCCTGCCTCTTATGTTAATCTTACCATATATCTCATTTCCTGTCTACTTTCACTGGCTTGTGTGAGTAATCACAAAATCAAAAACCTCTCCCCTTCAACTATTTAAATTTATTGGCCATTCTACTGTATGCCATAGTACCAGAATACAAAAATACAAAAGTGACCACCCCTTTCAACCCATCTTGCTGTTTTAAAAATAGTAGCTCTCCACTAAACCTTAACTTTTTAAACAGGTAAAACTTAAGTTACCTACTTTCACATCTAACTTCTCTAGTGCACACTGCAGTGTGCATTTTTTTTGCATCTTACCTTTAAGCATCCCTGTGACTAGCACTTTCTCTAATACCTGCTGGAAAGCACTAGGAAGCCTTAAACTGATACAAGCACTCAACTCTCCTTGTTAATAAGGAGAAATTAATAGTAGGCACTAAATAGCCTATAATTGCAAAGTACCTTGCTAAGGTAAGGGAAAACAGCTCCTGTACTTTACAAAAAAAAAAAAAAAAAACAAAAAAGCACCAAACCAGGCATGTCCAGGGGTCAGCTTCCAGTGATTTCTCCTGTCCACCTGGTGAATCTGGGCATACTGGGGCAATGCAGCAATTGCCTCATGTACACAGACAACCCTCTCCTCATATCACCCAACACTACAACCTATGAGAGATGCACTTACATAGCCAAAATGGAAGCAAAGCTCTCTCCACCCAAGATTGTGCTAGACAGTCAAGCGGAGAAGGTTAACACCCACACTACACCTCAAGCAACAAATAGCCCTTCTAAACCCACACCACCAACACCCACATATAGCAACACTAAATCCACATATGCAGAGGCCCATGAATGTAACCTGCCCAAGCAACAAGGACCTCTGAAGCTGAAACGCAAACAAACACCAATCACAACCAAAGTGTCACATAGTTCACAACACCAGTGTGCCACCCAGCAACAGCCGCTAAGGCAAGACAATGTACCTCACACTTTAGTCATAGGTGACTCTATAGTCTGGCACACTGATGTCCCTCTCACCAGGCTGAACAAGGAGAAAATTACAGTCAGCTGCCTGTCAGGTGCCAGGATCTGCCACATAACGCATGGACTCAAGTCACTCCAAAACAAGTACAAATATGACTATGTTATTGTCCATGTTGGAGTGAATGATTTGAGACATACCTCCCTGGACTACATGAAAAGAGACATGGACGAGCTCTCGATCATGTGGCCCAGGCAGGTATGACCCTAGCCCTGAGTAGCATCCTGCCTTCACCAGAATGATACCACAATATAAGGACAAAATGATTGACTTCAACAATTGGCTAAGCTTCTGGTGTCATTCAAAGGGGATCTAGTATCTATCTGCCTGGGACGACATGATGGACAGACCACGATGCTTTGCCAGAGAATGTCTGCACCTGTCACCCTAGGGATTTAGGTTACTGGCTAAGGCTCTTGCCACCCCTATAGTGCCTTTTTAGGCAAAGTTCAAAGGACAAAACCACCCTGTAACAGGTACAAGCATGCAATTCTGAAGGTAATGCTACTCAATGCTAGAAGTCTAAACCTCAAAATGCACTCTCTCGAGGCACTCCTAAAAATGGAGAACATCGATATCTGTGCAGTAACTGAGACCTGGTTCAAGGCTCCAGAGAACACCCCTGCAATACCAGGCTACAACTCTTACCACACTTTTCGGCCACCAAAGCAGGACCGAAACACTAAAGGTGGAGGAGTGTCAATATTCACCAAGGATATTCACACCACCAGGCTAGTTGCCCAACACAATGCGTCTGAAATTCTCCAGGTGCAACTAACACTAGGTAAGACTGCAATCCAAATTGTAGCTTGCTACAGATCCCCCACCATACCCCAAGATTCTCACTACACCTTTCTAAACATACTGGAAAATATTAAGATAGAACCAAACACCCTAATACTGGGTGATTTTAACTACCCTGCCATTAACTGGGAAAACTACTCATGCACCAACACCTTTGCCCAGCGGTTCTTGGAATTCATAAATTCCAATGCCCTGGATCAACTAATCCATAGTCCCACCAGGGGCTCCAATATCCTAGACCTGGTCATTACCAACATGGGAAATCAATGCTCCACACCTATGGTCACCCCCTCGTTAGTCAGGTCTGACCATAAGCTAATCACCCTTAACATCCACATCCCACCCCAGCCCCAGTAAGGCAACCTCCATAAAAAACTTCTCCAAAGCCAACTTCATGCTACTCAAGTCAGAAATGACAAACTTCATGACACCCATGCAGATGGGAACTGAAAGTTCAACTGCTGAATCCTACACTAAGGCACTGTACGAGCACATCCACTCATGCATGAATCGTGCCGTCCCAAATAGCACTAAGATGCTCTCATCCAAAAAAAGGAAGCCAATCTGGTAGTCCCCTGCCATAAACAAACTTTACAACAAAAGGAAGAAACTTTTGCAGAAAAGAGGAAAATCACAGGATGCAAAAAACTTCCTTACCAGCCTCAGTAAGAAACTGAGATCCCTCATAAAATCCTCCAAAGCTAGTTACGAAAATAAAATTGCCAAAGATTCCAAAGACAACCACAAGGCATTCTATAACTATGTCAAGAATCTAAATGGCAATGCTCAGATCTGCCCTGAGCTAAAACAGAATGGCATTAAATATACTGATCCCAAGGATATTGCCAATATCCTGGCAGATCGATTCAGTGCCAACTTCACCCCCCTCTCACCCCCTAAATGGCCCATCCCAGTACCGGAAGATTGCCAAATTCCGGTAATAATGGCCACACAGGTAAAAAATGCACTCTCCAAAGCTAAGAATACAGCATCCATGGGACCAGATGACATCCCAGGCTGTGTACTACATGAACTACAATACGAACTGGCACCTCACCTAAGTGTCATGTTTAATCATAGCCTCACCTCAGGTTTCATGCCCACTGAGTGGCGCACAGCTACAGTTATCCCACTCCACAAGGGGGGATCCAACTTGGATCCCAGAAACTACCGTCCCATCAGTCTGACAAGCCTTATCTGCAAGGCCATGGAGCGTATTATCATGGAACTTATAAACAAAGACATTGGCAACCTTCAAATGCAGGACCCCACCCAGTTTGGGTTCGTGAAGGGCCGATCTTGTCTCCTGAACCTGATTGACTTCTTCAAATCAGTCTCCAGAGCCATGGACAAGGGTAAGGTGGTCCACACAGCCTATCTAGACCTCGCCAAGGCCTTTGACACCACCCCCCACTCTGGAATCATAGATAAACTTACTAAGCTGGGCATTAATCCCTACGTCACCCAATGGGTTGCTAACTGGCTTACTGATAGAACCAACACTGTAAAAGTAGCCAACTCCAAATCCAGCTCCAGACAAGTGACAAGTGGAGTACCTCAGGGTTCAGTCCTGGGACTGCTCTTGTTTGGCATCTACTTCTCTGAAGTACAGGCCAACACTAAGGGACTCTGGATAACAAAGTTCACAGATGACTGCAAACTGGGAGCCATTACTGAATCCCCAAATTATGTGGATACTCTACAAAAGGGCTATACAGAAACAGATGCTTGGTGCCAGAGCCATGGGCTCAAGCTCAATGCCAAGAAATGTATAGGTATCCCCTTTGGGAAAAAACATGTACCCATGAATTACCATATAGGTGGCAGTACACTAAACACCGAAAGTGTGATAAGAGACTTAGGGACACAGGTGGACAGTGGTCTCACCTTCGACAACCACATCGCCACAACAGTCAGGAAATCCTTCTATGTGGCACACCTCATCACTAAGGGCTTTTCATCCAGAAAAAAGGAGGTCATTGTCCCACTGTACTCATCCCCCATTAGACCCATTGTAGAATACAATGCCCCGTTTGGTATGTACCTCTCAAGATATCTGCAACAACTGGAAAGGCCACAGA
Organism: Protopterus annectens; assembly: GCF_019279795.1. Classification (NCBI taxonomy): domain Eukaryota; kingdom Metazoa; phylum Chordata; order Ceratodontiformes; family Protopteridae; genus Protopterus; species Protopterus annectens. The sequence continues at coordinate 589,954,864 of NC_056751.1, forward strand.
AATACCTCACTAAAAGAATCACAGGCCTAAAGCAGATGCCCTACGCTGACCGCCTTAAAAAAACTCCAGCTATACTCTGTCACATATCGTCTACTCAGAGGTGATCTCTGCTTAACATACAAGGCCATATCAAACCCAGAGCTGTTGGACATGCTACACTTAAAGAAATCCCAATCCCTCAGAGCCACACACTCCAGGGATCTAAACCTTGTCATCACAATAAACAAAACACCCTTGTAGCAAACCAAAAGGAGGCCAGCAATATGAATAATAATTTAAGAGCAAATAGATCACCAGGCTTGAACACCATTGTGCCATTAAAACCTGCACTTAGGAATAGAAGGAATACAATTAGCAAGTTTACTTGAATGTTACTTCAATCATATAATGTATTCACATTCGTAGCCTTTTCATATACTCTCTCATAGTAAAGAGAAGCACTGCCCCTTTAATTACAATGAAGGAAATTATACCTCTCTGCTAGCTGGCCTCCTTTTGGTTTGCTACAAGGGTGTGTCACAGAATCAAGTGATGAATGGCTGTGATGCCTTATAAATACAAAAGCTGAACAGTCCTTTTTATACGATCTGAGGAAGGCTTATTTTTCGAAAGCGCTTATCGGAAGACTAAGGACTACTTGTTTTTTGTTATATTCTTTTTCTTTTTATTTAAGTTTTGATTTTATTATCAAGTTTACTGCCATGGTGGACATCAGGAGTTTTTCAGCAGTGTTTACCTTTTCTTTTCCTCGTTAGTGTCCTTCACAGTGTAAGAAAGTTTTTTACCCATGTGGCTTTTTGGTGGTTGTTCAGTGATACTCTTATATTGGGACAGGTATACAAACTGCAGAATTTTGTTTTCATCAGTCTAAAGAAGTCATGTATTTTTGGGGGAGTTTACAATTGCAAAACAAAGAAAGTCTGGAGAGTAAAAAACTGATACCTACTGATTTTCTGGATTCAGGAGTTAAGGGCTGTGAAATCCTGTGAGTGACTTTTAGTTAAGAAAGAACTTTGTTTTTCTTCAAATTCAATGTGCTTGTTGAAGGTTAGGGTCTGGTCCAACAGAATTTCCTGGTATTTCTGAGTTGTAGTGTTGGGGTAGTATTCATATCTGGATTAGAGATTACAATTAGTCTGGTATGGGCAAGTCTTTGCTGAGCCCCAAACATCATTATGCTAGATCTGTGTTTATTAATAATCAACTTATTGGCTGCCAGCCAATTCAAGAGAGAGCAACAATTATTCTGAAGTGAAAACTGCAGTTTTCTGGTGTGTTTATCAGCCTGCTGGAAAACGGTATCACCTGTATATAAAAGAGTCTATAACATATGTTCGACATTTGAAAACATCGAATGTTAATTTATTGAAATTAAATGTTCGAAGTTTCAAACATTGAACAACAAAAAAAAAAAAAAAAAAAAAAAAAGAAAGAGAACTTACTTGACTGGTGCAAGCCCCCATGCACCCCCACATCCCCGCTCTTTAAATATACCAACTCCAAGACTGCACTATAATGCAATAAAGCAAAGATTTCCCTTTACTGCACTGTAGTACTCATATTTAAAGAGCAGGGGGTGTGGGGGGCTTCTTGCCCTCCTGCCTACAACAGTTTGTTTTTGTTTTTTTTTTTTTTTATTAGAACATATGTTCGAAGTTTTATAACTTCAAACATTTAAATTCAATTTTATGATGTTTGAAGTTATAAAACTTCAAACATATAATATAGATCCTATATAAAATACAGTTATTATTCAAGTCTAATGGTAGCTTGTTTATAAAGATAGAAAATAAAAGCGGCCTCAGAACTGACCTCTTTCTCACTCCCTTTGTGATATGGCCTGTCTCTGAAAGAGAATTATTGCTAAATCCTACAGATGTTCAGTTGGCCAGGAAACCTTTAAACCACGTGATAACATATCCAAAGAAGTCAATATTCTGGAGTCTATGAAATAAAATATAATGATTTACATTTTCAAAAGCTCTTTTTAAATATAGGATTATGGCCACTGAAAGTGCAATTTTTCCATATTGAAAAAATGTGATTGGTTAGTGTGTGTACAGCTGTGGTGTCCTGTCAGAATTAGCTGAGCATGCTTTTGAGAAGTCCTTACTGGTACTAATCTGTTTTATGGCTTGCTAAAATTTCTTTGGTTGTCCTAGTAATTTAGTTTTGTATGGTAGGTAGATAAGTGGCTTTGGCTATGTTAATATTTATTCTTGTAGTTTTCTAAAAGTCTGAAATTTGGTAAGTTTCAAAGGGTTGTCTGGTGCAGTGTCCCTTTTTTTTTTGCACTGTAACTTCCATTGGGCGGAGCTTAAGCCTTTTGACAGAATCAAATTATGTCCTCACATTTTAAACAAATGTTCATATCTGGAACTATAGGGATTATGACGGAAGTATAAATGTCAAACTCTTCAGCACAAACTATTTTCATAGTGGTAATATTCTTTGGATTCTAGGTCTTAAACCAAATGTTATAAGTCACAGTAAACACAGTGACTATTATAGTTGTAATGAAACACAAAAAATACTGGTAGAGCAACCCAAGGCAAAATAAAAACATAAAGAATTTTTATTGTGAGCGCTTTCACGGCTAACACTGCCACTTCATCAGACAATAAAAAATAAACCACCATCACAATATTTAAACTGATCATGACCAATAAGATCACACTTCCAATTAAGCTATTTAATCAAAAAATAAATAGCTATTCTTAAAAACACATGGTACTAATAAATAATATAAGCATATATATATATATATATATATATATATATATATATATATATATAAAACAACATTAAAATAAAAATAAAAATAAAGAGTGTCCATCTATACATACAAAGGTTGTGGTTTACATGATAAAGTTTGTATTAAGCTGTTTTTAAAGAATGGAGTGTTTAGATAATGTATGTATAGATGGACAGCTGTATCAAAAAATAAAATGAAATACTGCTTCTGTGATTAACATATTCTATGGGTGCACAAAACTAAAGGAGAAAAAAATTAGACCATGTTTATAGATTTGATTACAATCATTTGTTTGCTGGCAGCCTTCACATAACTTAAACTTTTCCCCTCTAAGACCAGGCCTGTGGCTTTCTATGGTAGTTATATAACTTTGTCTCATGATGTCACAGATGGCTTTGATACTCAGTGTGTACAGGATTTTGAAACATCAACAGTGGCGGATTTAGGCCTGGGTGCAGGGGCGCGCGCCACCCCCTTTTTAAAGTAGTGAACATCCATGGCATGAAAAAAGAAAAAAAAGAAACGTACTGTTTATTTTTTGAAATCTGAAAATGTACATTCAAGAGTGTACATTTTTCCATTTCAACAATGGCAAATTTACCAGCGGTGCTAAAGTGCCCCATTATTACCATTAATCTCCTAACTGTACCGATTTTGGAGATGCATTTTGCTCTTCAGCCTTGCCGTTTGCCAGTTTATATTTTTGTTTTTGCTTTGCAAGGGTGTCTGTCTCCTGTAATACAATTGAACTGAGAGGCTTAGTTCCTTGTCAGCTGATTCCCACAGTCCAATCATGTTCCAGAAGCCAGAGTAATCCTGCTAACAAGTCGACAGCAATTTCAGCTGAGACATTCTTCAAGTTACTTCAGTAGATGTGTGTGTGTGTGCTCCATCCATGGACTGACAAGGGAAATTCCTCCAGCCGCTTCTGAAAGTTTTCCCCTAGCTTTTCACTCAACTGTAAGTACTTCACTGAGCCAAAAATCCTTAAAAAAAATGAAAAACATTCCTTGGCTTCATACTGAAATGTTCAGTAGTCATCAAAAATAAAGAGCGGATATCATTCTTTTCCATTAAACTTATCTTTGTCAAATCCCCCACACCACTGAACATATAAATACCAACTCTAAGATTGCAATACGTCAGAAAAAATGAAGCATTCTGAGAAAAGGCAGTCTCGGAACATAGGACATTCATGTCATTTAATCTCGTAGTTTCTTTGTTTAGATGTACAGATCTGTGTAGTTTCCTTCTGCCAATCATGCTTTGTGTAATTTTAAGACTTAAAGGGGGGATATTAAAATAAGATTTATTCATCCACTAATGCTAGGAAAAGTCAGAAGTTAATTAACGTGACCGCTTAATACTCACGGTTTGCGATTGCGGTTACGGTAATGGCTACTAATTAAAACTGCTTTCTTGGTGAATAAAGTTCTGAAATCCTTGCTTTCTTGCTCAAAATTAGGGAAAAATAGAGAAATAATGATAACGAAGGGTCAAAGTTGGAGGGATTCCAAAACTAATCAAATTCATTTATAAACTCTATGGAAGAACATGTTTTGCGTCAACATATTTATTCTGAAGAAGAAAACTACAATGTTTGCAGTTACTAACATAAGGGATGGGAGGGACTGAGGACAATAAAGCACAAGAACAGAGAGCTATGCTGACGAATGGAAATGACAGAATGCTCCACATATAGCGGAGCACAACTAGTGTGTGTGCTACAGACAACACAGATGGACATGTAAGGAGTGCGTTTATATATGTGTGTGTGTGTGTCTGTGTGAGTGAGAGAGACACTGCATTCTCAACTGTCCAGATTTTTGCTTCATATTTTTGGTCTATTCCTCATAAAATTTCTGATTCTATGGCAAATCACTTGGATGATCTGAAGATTGAAGTCATTAAATGACATACATTTGAGTTTCAGACTTCATACCCTTCAGGAAAATGCATACCAAGACAAATCTTGTTTTTCTAGCAACTTTCTACGTTTAGCAGAGTATTTAAAATCTGCCTCTCCCCCATTATGTCAGGCTTTGTTCAGATTTTTGTGCTAAGAGGTTAAGAGGTATGGTCCAGATTTTCACCTCATATTTTTGGCCTGCTCGTGGTGGTGCTGTGGTAGTGTTGTCACCTCACAGTAAGATGTTGTCCTGTTCGATTCTCAGCTAAAGCTTCTTCTGTCTGGAGATATGCGTGACTGGGTGTACCTTCGTTGAGGGTTGTGCGTCAGAGCTGGCAACTCGGCACGTAAAAATCTACTGCCAATCATTAGCGGACCAGAGTTCCGCTGTGGCAACCCCTAACCGGGAAAAGCCGAAAGACACAACAACAAGATTTTTGGCCTGCTTCTCATAAAGTTTATGATTTTTTGGATTTTTGTGTCAAATCAGTGAGGGCTAAATTCACTAAATAATGACAGGCATTTGAGTTTCAGACTTTGCTCTTCAGAAAATGTATGGTAACACAAGACATTTTATTCTAGCAACTTTCTAAGTTTTATGACAGCAATATTTAAAATGTATCCCTATTGTTCAGACTTTGTCCCGATGCATTGTGCTAAGAGGTTGCGTGTGTGTGTGTGTGTGTGTGTGTGTGTGTGTGTGTGTGTGTGTGTGTGTGTGTGTGTGTGTGTGTGTGTGTAAAATGCCCTAAATAGGGATAGCAAATGGTTAATTTGCTTACACTCAAACCCTGTACTTTAGTTACAGGAAACAAAAGCTTGAATCCTTTACCCCAACCATCAAGCTGCCAGGTGCATTTCTCAAAGAATTGAGTTTCAGGAGCACTTCTCAAGGAAAAGTGTTTCAGGTGCATTTTTCAATTAATTGTGAGCTTCAAGGGAAAAGTTTACTACTGCTCATGCTAAGTCTGTTTACAATATGTAACTGTTTTGATTAGCAAATGCTATTACTATTGTGCTGAATACTGCAGCGGTGGTGCTGCGGTAGCATTGTCGCCTCACAGTAAGACGTTGTCCTGTTCGATTCTCAGCTAAAGCGTCTTCTGTGTGGAGACATGCATGAATGGGTGTATCTTCGTTGAAGGTTGTGCATCAGAGCTGGCAACTCGGCACGTAAAAATCTGCTGCCAATCATTAGCGGACCAGAGTGGTGACCCCTAACCGGGAAAAGCCGAAAGACACAACATTACTATTGTGCTGTAGAGTTGAAAATAATTGTTAGTAGATGCAGAAGGCTATGGGTTCTACTCCCAAAGCATGTAGATGGATTGCTGATACTGTGTGGGGCATCAAGGGGGGTGGGGTGCTGCAGTCCTCAGTATGTCCTCCTTTGGATGAGATGCCTAGTTATGGACCTGTTTTCAGTTTGCCATCCATTCCCTATTGCAATATTACCAGCTTAACATTTTTTAATGCAATGTAGTCAATTTATTCTTCAAGAGCAGTGGGTACTGAATTTGTAGATGAAACAATGAAATACAAAGTTGTTTGCTAGAAGCAACCTCTTCATTAGTTACAGAATATCTTTAATGTGGAATTATTCAGATGACTTTTATTTCTGCAAAGATTGTGCATACTGACTGACATTAGTGGATTGTAATGATAGAAGTTCAGTGGCCTTTTATGGTTGAAATTTTCTGAATTGTGCAGTTTTGTCATTATTGGTTCATTTTTATTTTTTATGTATTTTTTATTTTACATTTGTTGACCAGGATAGTCCGACTGGATACATGTCCATTTTTGGCAGAGACCTGGGGAGAAAAGCTCCAAAGGTGGTTACATATGCAATCATCACAATGTACAGATAGAACAGGAGTCATCATAATATTATACAGATATAACACACTTTACTGTCCCGTTAAATTTATACAGTCTAACAAACTTCTAATCTGGCTTAACAAATAAAGATATTTGAATTCCATTTACAGACATATTATTAGTACACCAGTATGAATAAAGATTTAGTCAAGCTTGGAGCAAGGACATATCTGTTGCAACTTGAAATACTCCTTGAGAGCTATTTTAAATTGAAATAGGGTGGTATCTAGGGTAATGTTAGCAAGAAGTGAGTTCCAAATTTTGCCAGCAGAGTTGGTGAACAGGGAATCACCAGCTGAGTTGTTGGATTTGATGGTTTGCACTACCAATCTATTAGATGACCAGAGTGATCTGGAGTTGGAGTGGGAATAGATGATATTTTTCAGGGCAGGTGTATTTTCTAGTTGGTTAAGTGCTTTGTGAGCCACAATGAGTAGATTATACTGAATCTGCCTTGGTAGCTCTAGCTATCCGAGATAATTTCGATTTTTACAATGATGTGTTCTATAGGGTAGACCAGTTGCAAATCTAGCTATGTTATTATAGCAGCTTGAGAGTTTAAGATCAGTTTTAATTAGGTTGACAAGTAAAGGGGAAGCATAGTAGAGTGTAGAGAGTTGATGGGAGTGGGCAATGGAAGTCCTAGCATGTGGGGTAAGGAATGGCTTTACCCTATATAGCAAGCCCAGTTTTCTGTTAATGGTTTTGATTGTTTTGATGACATGTACATCAAACTTAAGATTGTTATCAATAATAACTCCTAGCAGTTTTGTATCGGCATCTGGAGAGATTATGGCACCATTATTAGCCTTAATGGAGAGAGAGAACACAGTGGATCTTTGGGTGGGGCTGAAATGTAGAAGCTTTGTTTTGTTAGGATTTAGAATCAGACAGTGAGTGGCAGCCAATTATCTACTAGGTTAAAAGTACTTTGAGTTATTGATAGCAGCTCTGTTTGCAAGGTGCCAGTGCAGATCAGTGTTGAGTCATCTGTGTATTGAATGCAGATGGCTTCAGGGATGACTCTGTAGAGGTCATTGATAAAAATGGAAAACAGAAGTGGTCCCAAGATAGACCGCTGTGGGGCACCTAGGGTATTGGGTAGGAGATTTGAGAGTTTGTTCTGCCATAAGACAGATTGTTGTCTATTGTGCAGGTAGGATTCAAACCATCGAAGAGAGTGATTGCCTAGAGACATTGTTGCCAGGGTGTTGATGAGAAGATGGTGGCTGACCATATCTAAAGCCTTGGAGCGGTCAAAGAAAATGGCTGAGGATAACTTGAAGTTGTTCCTGTTATAGATTATTGCATTAGAGAAGGAGAGGAGAGCTGTGGTGGTACTATGATATGGCCTGAAGCCATGCTGGGAGTTAGCCAGTAGGTTATTTTGGGTTAGAAAGTACAGAAGTTGTTTATGGATGCATTTTTCCATGATTTTTGCCAGAGGTGATAAGATGGCTATGGGTCTATAATTGGATAATTCAGTAGATTTTCCTTTATGGAGGGGTATGACATGAGATATTTTCCAGATAGAGGGGACTGAGGCTTCTGATATGGACTGATTAATTAGAATGGAAACGGGGTATGCTATGGTATCAGCAGCTTTTTGCAAATATTCAGCTGGGCGAAGGTCTGCAGCAAGGGTAGTAGGTTTTAATTTTTTGAGTAGTAAACTAATGAAAGATGTAGAGACTGGTCAGAAGCTAATGGAGGGCTGGGAGTGCTATCCAGTGGGTTAGAGGAGTTAAGGGGTAATTGGCTAGCAAGGGCTTGGATAGTTTCAGTAAAGAAATTATTAAAGGTGTTCGCAACATCCGCTGGTAGTTTATCAGTAGAGGCTGAGGGAGGTGGAGTGGTGGTTTGACCTGGGTGCAGTAATTTATTTATCCCTGCCCAGAATTTTTGGGGGTTATTTTGGTTTCCTTGTTGGAGATGGAGGTAGTAGGTTTTTTTTTTATCTAACAGAATGGATCGTTTTGTTTAATTTCTTAGTTGTCTAAATTTGGTTTGATTTAGGGGGTCTTTTGTAGCACGCCATGTTGCCCATGTCTTGTTTCTGACTATGATTTTTTTATTTAGTTTCTTTAGAGAGCCATGGGGCAGCTTTTGTTTTTACCCTAGTGGAACGAGGGGGAGCATGAGATTCGAGGATGGTGAGGAATTTATTGTTAAAGTGGGATATGGCTTCGTCTAGGGGTAAGTGCTTTAGGGCAGCCCAGTTGCATGCCTTAAGTTCGTCCTAGAACTTACTAGGATTGAAGCTTTTACTATTTCTTATTGTTCTGTAGATGGGCTGATGGGAGTAATTAGATTTGTGCTTGCAGATAAAGGGGAGAAAGTGATTGCTGAGGTCATCGGGGATGACCCCCGATGAATACATTTGGGGGTGGCTATTGATTAGTATCCAATCCAGTATACTATCTTTTTGGTTAAGTTTTCCATCCTGGTGGGGGTGGATATAACCTGTATGAATCCATACAGGTTTACATGGGTGGTAGGAGATTGAGAGGAACAAGTGTTCCAGTCAATGTTAAGATCTCCTAGCACAATGGTTTCCTGTGGATAGTTGCTAGCTAACCATTGGAGGATGCCTTCTAGTGTATTGGTATTATTCCCTGGTGGAATATACACACAGACTATATTCATGCATTTGTTTTTGTTAATTTGGAGCTTGGTAGCAATTATTTCTGCCTTATTGACCTGGGGTGGTTGAATGGGGTCTGAGGTAAAATTTAGAGTAGATTTGAAGAGTACAGCTACCCCCCCTTCCTGGTAGAGCGATCAAGTCTAAGTATATTATACCCAGGTGGTAGAATTTCATTATCTGAGGTTAATGATTTCAGCCAGGTTTCAGTTAGGCATAAAATATCAGGGGAATGGACTTGTAGGAGGGCATGAAGATTGTGTACTTTATTTATGCTATGAATATTTAGTTGGCAGATCAGGAGGGAGTTGGGGGGCTTATTAATAAATAGTGATTCAACTGGGTTAGATGCAATTGAAGTTACCTTATCTAAGGTGGCAGGGCCAGGGTTTGGGTGAATATCTCCATCCATTGCCAGGTTATTGTGTAAAATTTCTATGCATCCATTCATGTATTTGCATTCAATATATATATCATGCATTCAATGTATATTCATACATTTTTTTCATTGCTTTTAACATGTTCTATCACATGGTGCTGTATTATAAAAGGAATATAATTTAATACAATCAGGAAGGTGAATTAAAGAACACACACATGTGTACAAGGGGCCTATGATTTGAAAACAGCCCAGAAATAAACTTTATCCACCACTGGCCAGATGCGTTTTCTTTGAATGTCGGTTTTAATGCCATTTAAATGAATGTGAGTTTCAAGGGCAAAGAAGTTTTAATGCCAAGTCTGTTTTCATTGTTACTGTATTGCTTTGTTTAGCAAATGTATATCAGTGTTTGTGCTATAAAATTTGAAATAAAAGTTTTAAATGAAATCCAAATATATCTAAGCATTGTAGAAGTAAATCAGAAATCAGTATGCACACAGAGAGGTTTGAACAGTGTTTATGGTAACTGGGGAGAAATAGCCAAGTAATGGGACAAAGAATGGCTGTGAGTGTGGCCTGATCCATTACCCTGCCTTGGACTAATTTGACTATGCTCTGGCTCTGACACCTGCACAATACAGCTGTTTCATAAGCCTTGATGTCTGTGGTGATAAGAGTTAGTTATTTTTAGTTACTCATTTTAAGTTGTAACAAGGAGTAGAATTATTTTACAAATGGAGGAACTGGATATGTTGAGGGTTGTTTTACTTGGTTCTGTGCATTTTCAAGGGATTGTGAGCTTCAAGGGTATATAAGTTTACTGCTGCTCTTGAGAAGTCTGCTTTCAATGTGCAACTACTTTGTTTAGCAAATGGTCAGAACTGTTGTGCTTAAAATTTAAAAGCTATATTAGTTGCACAACAGTTAGCATACTTGCTTTTGATAAAGAAAGCTGTAGGTTCTACTCCCACAGCATATAGGTGGATTGCTGATGTGTTGTAATTGGGGGGGAGGGTTATTGCAGTCCTGGGTGTGTTTTCCTTTGGATGCGATGCCAAATAACCTGTTGTCCGTTTGCCATCCATTCCCTTTTGCAATATTATCAGCTTACCAATTTATTTATTTTTTTTGTAACATAGGAAATTTATTTTTCGAGGGCAGCAAGCACTGAATTTGTAGATGAAAGACTGAAATATAAAGTTGTTTGCTAGCAGCACCCTCTTCATTAGTTACAGATTTCTTTAATGTGGAATTATTCAGATGAACTTTACCTCTGCAAAGATTGTGCACATGATACCGGTGGATTGTAATGATAGAAGTTTAAGTGGCCTTCTGTAGTTGCAAGGTTCTGAAATGGGCAGTTTTGTCATCACTGGGTATAACATTTTGATTCATTGCTTACTGGAAAAATGTTCAAAATTACACACATAAAATGCAGTCCAACAAGTGGTGCTGCATTATACAAGAGATATAGTTTAATACAATCAGTAAGGTGATTTCAAAGAGCACATGCCTGCATGCATGGTCCTAAAAATGTGTGCAAGGGGCCTATGGTTTGAAAACAGCCCAAAGGTAAACTTTTTTGCCACTGGTCAAATGCATTTTCTTTGAATGTGGCTTTCAGTGCTGTTTCAACGAATGTGAGTTTCAAGGCCAGAGAAGTTTACGGTTAATGTTAGGTCTGTTTTCAGTGTGAGACTGTATTGTTTTTTATTTAGCAAATGTCTATCAGTGTTTGTGCTATAAAATTTAAAATATGTTTTAAATCTAAATATCTGTAATCATTGTAGAAGTAAAGAATAAAATAGTATGCACACTGAGAGGTTTGAACAGTGTTTATGGTAAATGGGGAGAAACAGCTAAGTAATGGAACACTGGAATGGCCATGGGGCAGTGGTGTGAATGTGTGTCAGCTCAAACATTACCTTGTCTGTGGCCCCATTTGACCATGATCTGGCTATGGAAACCAGAGTAAATGTGAGTTATTTTCCAGGAATATTATGAATATATATTATTTGCTATTAAATATATTAAAAAACTTTATCATATAGACATGTTCTGGTACTTACACAGTGCTGGAAAATGTTGCACTGATAGTTGATGTCTAACTATCTCTGTTTTTGTAGTTATTTACTATTACATTTATTTGTCCATTAAATAAGCAGTACTGTGGCAATAAACTAGTATTTTGGGTAGCCTAGGCAGGATGTATGAGGAAGCAGTTGATCATGTCTCATTTCCATCTCACAGCACTTGGTTCTCTGGTAAAGTTCTTTACTGTGACATCTGTGTGGAACCTGCATATTCACCCTGTTTTTTGTGGGTTTTAGCCAGATGCTTTCATTTTCTACAAACTCCCCAAAAATATGCCGTGTAGATAAGAGTGAGCCTTTTGTGTGTGTGTGTGTTTTTTATCTGTCTTGTGATAGATATGGCTTGCCAGGGGCAGTGTCAGTATACGTGTGAATGCGTAAAATTATATCACTGATTTTATCTGTAGATGTACACACTATTGAGGGTTAAGTCTTCTGGAAAGCAGTAGAAACACAATTAACACACAGCATCTAGACAATCAGAGTTTCTTTGGCCCTTCAACCTCACACCACCAGCTGTATAAAGTTTTTTTTCACACATACCTGGTAGAGGTCTCCATCTTTACTGGGCTTTGTCTAGTCAAAAATCAACCTTTTTCAAAGGTGTCCACATTAAGTCATTATAGGTTACGTGAGAGCTGGGTTGAGTATGGTCCTTATTTCTATCTTTCCTCACAATTATGCATTAGAGATTTGTAAAAGTTGACTATTGCTTGTCTAGTGGTTGTATACTGTTCAGGAGAAAGAAATAGTCAAACATCAGACATATATACAGGATGCTTGTTTTTGAGGGTAGATGCAAGGAAGAATGCTGTGCATATATACATCTGATGAGAATGAAATATGTTAGGTGAAAGAGGTCCTAGGATACTGGGCTGCTGATAACCAAGCATCACCCCTGCAGAGTCCATGTGAAACAAAATATATGGACTTAGATTTTAGTTTGTCTAGTGAGGAAACTGCGGCATTTTAAGCATGTAAAGTGTTTAGTGAGGTACATGCTGGATCGGGCATTATATTCAATGACTGTCCTAATATGGGAGGGATAAAGTGGGTACTACAACATCATTAGACCATGGTGGGATAATACAAAGGATATGCTGTTTAAGGTTAAAGGATTTCTAACCACCACAGAGGCAAGGGGTCAGTGAAGAGTCTGTTATTAATACAGGCTGCCAAGTCCCAAATGACTGACTGAAAATTAAGCAGATTGTTACATGTAGGTTTTCTCCTTTACCAACAGGGTCTGTGAAATAGTTTATTTTAACAAAGCGTCCTGTGTATTTAAAATATACTGTTGCTAAACATTTTTATTACCTGTGAAATTAGGACATGCTGTTATTCATGTAGTGGGAGGATTAATGGTCATTTGACTTGTAAACCTGAATACCTTGAAAAGATGAAAAGGAAGACACTGAGGTTTTTAGGTTTAACATGGAGACAAATCCAAGATGAAACTAAAACAGCATTGCTAATAAAAGCTCAGAAAATATTTAGTCAGTAGATATTTAAAGGGAAATATCTGTTTTACTAATTTCATCTATAAGTTTACTACAATTACTAAATTGAGTATTTGCTTTCTGAGATGTTTTCTTAACATCTACTTTCTTGATTGCTGTGTTACTTAAGTAAACTTCACTGTTTCCATAGATATTTTTTACTTACAAAAAAATTACTTAAATTTACTATTGCACTCGCTAAGGCTAATATCACCTTCAGTGGGATGCTTTCATAGGTTATACCAATGCATATGCCAACTATACCATGGAAGGAGACTGTGACTTAGCATGGGCAAACCAATCTCTCAGGCATGTGTTGAAAAAACTTTTGTGCTATTTGTAAATGTGCTGTGTGCTGCACAGGAAAAACCTGTTTCTACTTCCACATCCACAACAAAATCATGAGCAACTGAATGTATATTGCTGTCTTTTCACATATAATGTCAGAACATCTTAAGGTGATCTTTCCATATTCACCAAGCCCAGTGTCCCACTTTCCCATTCCCGCCGTGGTAGTCAATTAACCAGACTGCGCCCCCTCTTTTGCAGATTCCTGAATCCACCACTGATCAATATTGTCTATAGCAGAACTTAACAGCTCTGCTCTGTGACAGTCATTGCATGAACAGTATTCTATGCTATCAGTGTTATGGAAAATTAAAATGAAGTAACATGCTTGTAATAATTCTTTGTAACACACCTAAAGAAGAGGTAGGGAAACAGAGATACTAAGGGGAGACATACCAAAAAACTGTGGATAACTTTCAGAAGTTAATAAAAATATTTACATTATTTTAACCCTGTGCCAGTGCTTCAGTTGAAGTTTGTCAGCACAAAAGTGTAACTTAGATAGTTCAAAACTTTGAACATGCTTCCATTAATAAATACTTCTTAAAATGAACCCTGAGGTTTACTATCAGTATGTTGAACAACACAATGCAGATTTCAAAATTGCGTAATCACAAGGGTGACTGGTAAAAACAGCAAACCACAACCTTCCAAATGCTTAAAATTGAAAGCACAGAAGTGAGTGGCTCTTGCAAAATCACTGTTGACTTTAATGGTGATTTTACAGGAAAATTCAAACTGGTTTGAATGTCGAACGTCGTTTTTACCATATTCAACATATGGTAAAATTGTTATTCACATTTTCAGCCAATTGAGTCAATGAAATGACTCAAATATATTCTGTCTTTCAGTAAAATTGTAGTAATCTAAGCCATGATTACAATCCCAGTGACCTGGGTTCAGCTAACAAGGTTGGTACTTGATGATATGACTGGAGGGATAGAAAAGGCAGTGGTAATTTGTTGGGTTATCAATCCTGAAGGAAAGAAGAGGAGTCATAAGCAGGGATGAAAACCGTGATGGTAATACCAGGATATGTATCCCGTGTTTACAAATACCAGAGACATGCACCAATAGATATTCTTGGATATAATGTCCCGAAGTCATTGCACATTATATCTGTTGGGGTGGAGAAATGGACAGGGCATATAAAAAATCTATATGGCCACATGTATGATGCTGCACTGGGATGTCTCTGTGTCCTCTCAGCCAAATTGCAAGATTTCACATCAAGTCTGGAGGGGCTCAGGAGTGAGTCCTGGTACCTGAGATGAAGGACTGGCACCAGTAGCAGCCACGGGTCTGTTTCTCAGGGATTAAGTTTAAAAATATATATAAAAGGATACTGTTTCTGCTTTCAATTTGTTTTACTTCCTTAAAATCAGTTTTCCTTATTGGAAGGAATATGTCTTTAAATCCCTAAATTGAGTTTCCTGAAAGTTTAGTAAATAACAGTTGCTATTAATTGCCAATGTTCTGAACCTGCATTTAATATCTCATTAATTTTTATCCAGCTAAAACCCAGAAGGTACAACTGTTTCATTCATTGGCAGAATAAGAGCATTGTCCGCTTAAGTGACTTTCTTAAAGGTCATGCAGTGCAAACATGAATGCTAGTGTAAGCTGTTCCAGGACTAACACATACAGTTTACCAGCAGCTCATAAACGTAATACCTCTTTATTCTCAGACTTGTCAACAATTCTTTCTTTGTAGCTTTACTAATTTTAAGTGTTAAGGAATACACTTTCAGGATGCCATCTATGGGGCCCCTACCATGTGAGTTGTTGCCTTGCATTCCTTTCAAACTTTGCACTGAGGAAGGGTTTCATGTGAGCCCAAAAGCTTTGTTGTTTTTCAGCTTATTAAATTTTTATATGGTATGTTGCTGAGTTGGCTTTTTCTTTAAGTCTTTTTGAACAAATTTCTGCTTTGCTGTGGCTCTTATTTTTTACTAGTATTTCAACCTCTCAGGTTTCAATCACACAGCAGGGAGCCATCAAAATCATACTAGTGGGTTCAAAAATCATAGCACTCAACATTTACATATGAGTACATTCACACCCCTGGGGTGAGGGTATATGGATGCACATCCTTTAGTACCACGGCTGTTTTAATTCTATAGGCTGTACCTGGAAAAGGCTATTGCCTAAAGGGCAGTAGAGACTAGGGATTACAATTATAGGGCCGCATAGATAAAACAGTACTTAAGACAGCTCCAGGACCTTGAGCCAGCTGTGAAATGTGGGGCTCACAAAATATGGCATTGATAAGTCTTCAGAAACCAGTATAAGTAAAGTATAGAGTCAACAACACAATGCGACTACAAAGAGGAAAATGGAGAAGGAAAGTGAGTGAATGACAGCTGAAATTATTGTGATAGGTACATCTGAAACAATAGAAAGAAAACAGCATAAAATACAAACATCAGTTCTTACGTTAAGTAGTAACAACTGCATTATGAACTAAAAATTTAAAATATATTGTATATACCTAGCATTACAGAGTCACGTAAATTACATTTCAGCAGTGATATGGATTCATAATCTGGAACCAAAGCAGTACATGGTACCAGTACTGTAAAGATGGCAGAACTCCAAATGCATTCAACTTTCCAAAGCAATTGAAGATATCACTACACAAAACTGGATAAAGTAAGGATCCCAATCTATTGAAGAAAAGGCAAATAAGAAATATCATATTTTCTTATGTCTGTGTCCATAATGCAAACTTGTAAGTACAGCAATGCATTGGGCATTGTGTCCATGAGAAAAGGAAGAAAAGACATGGGACAGCATAATAGAAGAAACCTACACTCACAAGGGACACAAAGTGTTATTAACACATAACTGTGCAAATTTCACCATGAACTTCAGTTGCAACCCAGACATATGAGTAGTCAAAGGACAACTGCAAGACCGATCCAAAGCAGTGATAGCAGCAGCTAATCAATGCCTTCATGCACACTGCATATCAGGACCACTGTGGTGGTGAGTACATATGAGGCTGAAATTTTCAAACATAGCTAAAGTAAGATGGATTTCAATAAAGCCTAATTAAAGTTTAACACTATTTTTACAATGAAAGAGGAGAGAAAATTCAGGTAATTCATTCACTGGTATGACAATTGCATAAGAGAAAGAACATACTGTTAGTATGAAGGTAGGGATGGGATAAACCCTTAAAGTGAAATGGCTTATAACCTAACCTAGCAAAAGATAATGTAGCTAGGAAAGTAGTTATCATGCAATATGTCTGCACCAAATAAAATAATGTGGCTGTTGTCTTAAAACACAATGTAAGGATAGAGTTTGCAGTAACAGAACTACATGGGTAAAATGACAGTTAGGAGTCTTTAAGATGGTTTCAGTATCTAAAGGCAGCTATGAAAGGTGGTTGGGCTAACAAAATATGGCACTGCTAATCCTTGGGAAACCTGTGTTTGTATGGGTGGGAGTCATCGGCACAGGCAACTAAAGTCAGCTGTGAAAGCTGGCAGCAGCAGCATGCAGAACTGTGGCTTGGAGCGATGGTCCCACACAATGTGATTCAGATAATCATTAAGAAACCTGTGTATGCAAGGTATAGATTCACCAACACAGACAACCAGTGTCTCTGTCCGTAAAGTGGTTTTGTAGGTACAACAATGCAGTGGGTGGCTTCTAACTGACATTGCATCAAATGCTACATGCTATTTGCCCTCCATCCCAAAGTACACAATACTATTTTTTTGTAATTTTTGGTATTCATTTGCAACAAATGAGATGTTGTTCTCTATCATCAAGCTTGTATCTTGCAACTGTGGTAGCAAACTTGTTATTCTAGTTTTACAGTACCATACAAGTCTGTTTGCAGTTTCTGGAAATAATGCAGATGTTCTTGGGCTGAAGTAAAATTTGTCTGTAAGCCCTAAAGGCATGCCTCAAAGATGTACAATGCAAACGAAACTTAATTCTATCATAATCTTAACATGACTGTATACCTGATATACCTAAAATAATACATAGCCAACAACTGTACAGTGTCTATGAGCAAAGCATCTGTACAGTAATCTGTTTTTTCTGGCTCCTCATGGTTCACAATTTACAGTGTAGCCAAGTGGTCCATTAATTGCCGAGTCTACCATCCTCTTTATCAACCCCTGGACTATTTCTGATCCAGGGCATGAGTAGTCATGCCATAAACTGCTTCTGCTGAGGGATTTTCATTTTTACCATCTACCTACCTCCGATTTCCCTCCTCACCTTATCAGGCTTCATAATGTTTAATGATTTATCTGCAAACAATTTTAACATCAAAATCATTTTAAACTTTTTTATTACTCCATCCAATCCATCCATCACCCCTTTTTCCATTTTTTTTTGCACATGGGGTTCAGGTGTCACTTCAGCAGTGACTATCATCTATACCCATGGTTTACACCTTCAGGGTGGCTAGCCCTGCCTCCATAGTTCATCCACACCATTCATTCACACATTCATAGCTATGGCCAATTGAGAGTGTTTAATCTACCCACCGCATGTCTTTGGAATTTTTTTGTTACTCAGACTACAATATTCCACTTCTATCAAACATGGAAGTAGATGGAAACAATGGTGGGTTATAAATACTTTTAAATCTATTAATCTTCATACACATCAGTTATATGCTAATTACATATAAACTCAAAATTCAATTTTCTTGAAAACATCTTTAAATTTAGCATTTATTTTATAAAATCAGTAGTCCTGGTGGGAACAAAATTGTAACCATGCTCAAACAAATGGAAATCCAAATCTGTAATAACAGAATTATTATAACTGTAAATAGTAAGACCATTTTTAGTTATACAAACTTCACTGGATATATTATCACTGTTCACTGATTGTACCAAAATGACTATTAAATCATTAAATAATAATCGTGAACATTGTCCAAACCACAATTAACACTGAAGTCCACAAACACACTGGATTCTAATTCCTTCTCCTCTGTCAGGCTTTTCCACATCCCTGCATGTTCTTCATCCTCTGACATGTTTGCATGCAAGTATTCTGCTCTGTCCACTGACTGGCCAGTATCTCCAATCTCCCTGACAACTTCAAAAACTTCCATATGACTTACCACTGATGGAATTGTCACAGTTATCATCAAATACAGCATGGTGCATATTTCCCACAGTACTTCTTTCAACATAACTTAAAGCAAAGTTAGAATTCTGTTTTTTTTACTTCTATTACTTGTGGATATACTTTCATTTTCTTACGCCAACTGATTTTTTTATTGTTTTCATTTTCTGATTGATCTTAACAAACAGCTGATAAAACTCTTCTTTCACAGTCAGAAATAATAGATTATTGTGAATTGAATCAGGAATACGATTTAGTTTACCCTGCAGCTTTGACATATTTTTATCATTTTGCCACATCATGATCTACATTAATTTATGTCCAGTACTGTCAAAATGTTCTAATAGCTCATTATACATAATGCATCCTGGAACTGTTCAGCTTGGGAATTTCCAAATTCTCAACCCTTTAGATACCTGTCTATTAGTAATATGATGCAGGAAATAACTCTTATCCATTTGCAGAGTTTTACTTTTAAATAACTTCCTTTTGAGCTCAGAAACCTACTGTTTTAAATTATTGTGAACTGGTGGTGCAGTAACCAAAAAGGAAGTAGTATTTGACAACCAGTTGCTAATGTTTACCAGGAATTTACAACGACTGGAGTGTCCACAGAGGTACCTCACAAAAAAAAAAAAAAATATATATATATATATATATATATATATATATATATATATATATATATATTATATATATATATATAGAGAGAGAGAGAGAGGTATAAATAAATATAGAGCATAAACAACTTTTCCTATGTAGACCTCCTCAAAGCCCTATCTCTGTACTCAGTCTCCTACAAACTGCTGCAATCTATGACTGGCCTAAAAGCATCATCTGATCCTGCTCTGATGGACTTGTTGCATATCCGCACAATAAATAGCATCAGAAATACCCAATCTAGACACTTAAACCTGTTCTGCAACATAAATAGGACATGTTGAAAAAATGGCAGAGAATTGGCTCCCCAATCAGGGTTTGTGTGTTCCATCTGTCATGCATTAATTGACAGTGGCAGGCATGTCCTTTGTGTGAAGCGTGGCAAACGTAGAAAATATAGACACTGCATTATTATGATTTAAAATGCCATATTAAAATGTGAAACATGTCAGTCCCCAAATTCTAGGTTAAGAAATCAGGCACCACAGTGACTCTGTACTGATAGTTATATACAGAATTGCAGTTCCCCCTTGAAAACATGGTATAGACTTGTTATGCACAGTGCAGCCACAGTGACCCAGGTGTGTGCACAGCATAGAGGAGATGGCTGTATGATGCATTTTTTCTCATCATGAAAACTGAATGATTCAGAAACAGCAATGAGCTGAGCCCTAATCAACATAATCATGAAGCCTAGCCAGGTGAATCTACATAATGTATGCAGTATGATGGCCACAGATCCTCATTGCACTGTAGAAGAAACATCAGGAGCTTAGGGACTGATTCTTGTGTAATTTGAATTGCAAAAGAAAACTTGTAGCGCAATAGATATTCCAAGGTCACTGACTCGTATGGCCATTATCACCTTGCCAGTACCCACCCTCAGACAGCACCTCCTTTCCACAGGAAGGCCATTCCAGTCAATCCGGGGATACCCATTCAGTCATCTAGTTTATATTTAAAGGAAGATAGTTGTCCTGGTCCCCTTCAATAACACACATCACACCAAATGACATCTGACAACCTTTATTAGATTTCCATAACATAGCTTTGATCACCAACTTTATTAATTACAACTATTCATGATATAATTGATACTAGAATACAGCATAACATCCTTATAATGTTAATCAGAGCAGTGTACCTACTCATCCTGCCCAACAAGCAGGGTCCATACCTCTGCTCCCTTACTTTACCTATGAAGCAGCATCCCAACTCACTTCATACACCATCCATTGAATTACCATCCACCAAATAAACACCATCCTTACCTCAGCTTGCTTATCTATTCAGCAAGCTACCTCCAGCTACTCATTTCCTTTCCCCAGATCCTTGAAATGAACATCCAGACATTAGAGGGGAAACAGAAGAGGGCAAGCCTATCCCTCTTCTCCGCCAACCAGCCTGACCAGGCTGTTCCCCCTCCCTTCTACCCAAAATTGTTCAATCCACTTCCCACAAAGGGAAGGGACAAGTCAAACATCATTTGGTGTACCATAATTACCTGGACACTACCAGCCCTTGGCAATTACCTAATGCTTACCAAAGCCTCACCTGCCACTGGAGCAAGAATAGTCAACCCCAATCACCAACACTACCCGACCCCTAGCAAGGAAGACCCCAGCTGACAATACAATGTGAAGTTCAATTCTGATACTTCCCAACGATTTCAAGCAAACAAGACATTACCTTGTGAGCACATATTCAGCTGCACTGCTGGCAAACCAAACTTTTCATCCCCTCCATCAGCTGCCACATTCCACAGCTTTCAATCTTGCCTGTTGAGTCCACGTTCCTTTCGCCCATCACATAAAATCCACTCTGCACATCCCATCTGCCACCTCAGTGATCTATAAAGAAAAGGACAAACTTAAATCCTCTAATATGTAGAGAAGGCTCCACCTTATACCCACCTACTCCAAATTATAGTCACAGCATTTCAAGACTGCATCTGCAAGAATGAAAAAGACAAGTAAATCATCCAAAATACATAACCACATTCCAAGCCATCTTCAAGGACATCCTATCCTGCCAACCCAGGAAGGAATGTACCACCACCACTCACCTCTATGGCAAAGCAGCCATAACTGAAACTATGCTTCCAATGACCCTATCAAATACCCAATATAAATTTAATCATCAGTCGAGTATGTTAAAACTAACCCCCCCCCCATGAAGGGACCTATCAATATCCACAACATGAGTAACTTTGCGATTCCAGAAAATCAATTCGCTCCCTAAATATTGGCTAATAGCATTTAATTGTTCACAAAATATACACATTTTAAAATTTTTTACTGTTTGTTTAATTTGCAGAAATACAAGCTGTGTATAAGCTGTTAGAGGTGTGACATTCCATACCACCTAGGTGTTAGTGAGGTAGGGCAGCCCTGAACCACTCACCACTATAATAAACACCAGTGTTAAATCTCCTAATATGTAACACCCACACCTAAGCGACCAACCCTTTAGTTTATCAATGTCAACTCCCCTCCCTCTTTCCAGTTACCACTTCTTGCTTTACCTTACTTCCTTTCCATCATAACTGTCTAATCTCAGCAGAATTATCCTTGTACCCATCTGCCTAATCACAAACCAGCAGGTGTATTAGTATGAATAAGACTGCCTCAGCAAACTGCATTTGTACATACTATCCTGGCCCATTGTAATAATGAAAGCAGAAAGCCAATATGACCAGTTTCAAGTTCAACAGCCAAACAAAATATAAAATTTTCATAAACATGCACGCTTGAAACAAGTACCGTGCCATAGAAAAACTCTGGCACTCTGCAACCTGCTGTGTGAGAACCCAAACTACAACATCATTCAAAGGCACCGCCCACCTTCCTTCGACACTTGATCTACCCCCACCAAGGAAAGCCAGCAAAATATATATACCAGATAGGATTTCACTATCTCTATCAGGACAGTCTGCAAAATGTATGTGTTTAAGTAGTACACACAAATTCAACCATTACCCAGCTTGACCTTATCAGCAGCTCCAGCTGGAATTATGGCATGAAACAGATAGCAAGCTTAGTCATAATAGTAAAAGGGATGAAAAATGCATGATTAATCTCTATGTGATATCAGTTAGACCGGTTATACCATACAATTATTTCTATGAGTACACTGTAGGTCAACTTATAAGTGTAGAATCTGTTCAGAGGAAATTTATGAAAAAAATACTACATAACTTGAGTTACATAAACATATGTAAGAGGCTTTGACATTTTGGTGAAACAAAATTCATGTTAATTATTAATGCATCTGGCATGCACAAAAAGGAACCATTCAGCTGGACATCCCATAGCCCGCAAAACCATTTATGGCTGTTGTTCAGCACAAGTTCACCACCACAGAAAAGAAACAAACATCTTCAAATGTGGCCCAAGCAACCCGAAAACAAGGACCAGCCAAAAAAAAAAAATGTTCCAAACAAACTCAGTGGACACGGGCAGTGCAACTATAAAATAAAGTGAATACTCCCCTAAAACAAAACTGTTACAAGATGAGCACCTGCACAATGTACACGTCATGAACCTTCAGTCCTGATTGTTAATCTCTTCCTACCCCTCGCCCACGGATGGAACTTCACCCAAAGAATCATATTCATCGCTGTAGTTGCCCTTAGGAGACGCTTTCTGTACTGGTACCCGGCTGCACCTCAAGTCTGTGAAAGCAAGCAAACACCCATTATGCTTAAATGCTCTCTACAGCTATACTTATATGCAGATTTTTTTTTTTTAATTTTAGAATAGATCAAATAGCAGCTACCTGCTTCAATGGGGGGGGGGGGGCAAAAACAACCCTCGAGTAACCACTGCACCACACATGCGCAGGAAGTCACAGTAACATATTGCAGCCTGCGAAAACTAGTCACGGCTTGTCCCTTGTGCGGAAATCCTGGACCTCCTGTGTACATCAGCCAAACTAAGGCCCAAAACAGGGACTGACCTCAATTATGCTTTGCACCACCCAGAACTCAGCCATTCCCAAACATGAACGCACAAACCCAGAAAAGTGTAATTACAACCATACTCAACAAATGGAAGCAAAATTCAGGAGGACTAACAGCACAAATTTAGAAACTAACCAATGGAGGCCCCAACAAGCTGCTGTCTGCGCATTCCGCAACAGTCCAACACCCCTCGCAGCCACCTTCCACGGAAGTCTACATTCCGTTGAGGAAGAGTATCCCACATGTTCCCCTGCACCAATCGCCTTCTAACCATGACAGAAAGCTGGTACCACCACCAAACATCCCTCCCAACCTCTTAGAGCCAGAAATCTGGACAAAACCATGAATAATGGGGGAGGGGCGGCAAAGGTCCAGCGATAGGGACACTATTTAACTACTGCTCTTACAAACTTAGAAAACTGATAGCAGTACAGTAAAGGTTTTAGTAGCATGTTTTTTTTTTTTTGTAGGGTATGAAATCTTCTGACTTCACTCTTCAATAATTTGCCAATGATTCATCAGAAAACAAAAGGGAGGCACTCCATGCTCCTACCCAAAGAAATGATGACAAAAGCACACCAGGAACAGAAAAGGCACTCCATGATGTCACCCAAAACTACTTCTTCCCATTCCCGGTCAAGCCTCTGGCACTTTTCACACTGTTTTGTGTTCACAGTTTCATGAGAAATTCTAGGCATTAAGCGAAACTCTGTACAATTGAGAGTATGCCAGCAAATCTAACCCCCAATGAGACACCCGAAGAAATGGCCCCCTTTTCCTTCCTTTCTGATTTTCCCACATGCCCAGTAGCTCAATAACACAAGTTTAATGAGGGCAGAATGCTAAGCTGACAAACCGGCCAACCTCCCACAAGGTACCTGCCCCGAACCAACGCCCAGCCTCCTAAAAGACATATCCCCAGCATCTCTCCAATCAGCCTAAAAATGTGCCAGTGCAACAGGGCTGGGTTAATGTACTTTTTTCTTTCTTTTTTTTTTTTTTAAAGTTACCATGACAGCCAGAACACCATGAGAAACTCCAATGCCTTAGAGGAATACCAAATTATGATATTTATGCAGACAACAAATTTCCGAGAACAACTAAAAGAGAAAATAAGGTACTGATGACTCCTAAAAGACTTTGGACCTCTCCCTTGCAGCCATTACTGCTTAATGCGCATGCGCAGCACCTGACTGTTGCTGGCCTTGTATCTCAGCAATCGAAAATGTGCACTTCTCCAAACTCCACAAATAACTTAATAAACTCAGACAACTGCCATTAAAGGACGACAAGGAGGCCGAGTACTTCCGGAGATTAGTGAGCATCTAACAGAACGGATCCCTTGCCTCCCAACTGCATGATTCCCCACTTTTGCCATCTGATGAGTGAATGTTAAATATTGCTCCTATAAACCTTAAAAAGGAGCTGTCAGCCGTGCTTTTTTTTAATTATATACGAATGTTAACCATGTCTGCCGTTACTTCTTAATGTGCATGCAATACGAGTGGTAATGGGGAAAGGCATGTTGTTCCCAAGGCCTTCTGTGACTCTCCAACCATAACTTGTGGTGCCTCATGGCATGAAACCACCCCGAACCACACTGCATACCCTATCCCCCCCACCTCCAGGATCACAAAAGCTAACCCCCTACATTCAACAACTGTTCTCCACTCTCTTCAGGAGAAAACGAATGGAAGGAATTGAAAGATTTTAGTAATGCCAACTTATTTATTCCTTTGGTATGGCTCAAACATCTCATAATTTAACTACAAGGTAACATCGTAATGTTCCCCTAAAAACAGCCTCCCACTAAGCTAGCCTACACCATTCCTCTTGATCCCTAAAATTTAATTGTAGCAGCTTGGAACTCCAATGTAGTAACAGCCCCATTATGACTATAACAGAGTTAAACCTAAGAAAGAAAACAAAATGCTGGACCCCCATAATTACCTCATTCTTGTAGCAATATTCCCCCAAGGCCTACCTGACCAGCAAGGGTCTTACAGGTCATCATGGACATAGACCTGCTCTGAAGCAAGTTCACGTCAAATGTGACTGCTTAACCCAACCACACTAGACTAAACCTCTTAAGCCCCTCCCCATCATTATCTCACTTCCTCCCAACGATCCCTGCCTCCACTTAACCCTTTCACCTCCCCAACCCACTTAATTCCCCTTAATATTAACCTACCCCCCCCCATGAAGATGTCCCGGGATAACTTAGTTTGTGCCAAACTTCATTGAGCCACACTAATTAACAAACAGAGGCAGTTTATTCCAGAGGTTTTGGATGTGCTGGCCTATAAACCTGTCCCTCTACTGTGGTTTGTTTACTGTATGTGAAGCTTTAGGTTCCTGGTTCTAGTATTGGTAGAGATATTAGACTTGAAAAGAAACAGGAGGTCCAAGACAATCAGGTCTCTCCAAAATCTACAAGACACTGAATAAAGGGATTGAGCTTCCCACCTGTCTTGGTAACCTAGGGTCTTTTTTTTAAACACCATTTTTTTAAGTTATTACTTAAGACATAGAAACATATACATTAATAAAAAGAAGTAAATCACAGCATTTTTCATTGTCATGAATTATATATACATCATATATATCTTTCTTTCTTATAGCAATTATCATTCACTCCAGTGTTACGTAAATTGCTCAATTCTTGCTTTCCCATAAACATCCTGAACATTACTGTGCATGTATAGTTTCAACAAATTCCATTATTTCTATGTGATTTGCTCCTTCACTTTTCTAAAGATCCCACCTTCTGTTCTTTAAACTTCTTTACAAAATTCAGGACTTCACTTACATATTTTGTTTTCCTTTTTGTAGTTGTGTTTTTTTTGGCAGCCAACAGCATTAATCTTAGCAAAGCCTTACTATGTTTGGGCAGCTCAGATCCTGTGAATTATTACTTTAGTTGCAGCACTTTGATCCTCCAGCATTTCTGTCTGAGGACTCTGTAGGGAGTTTTAACATCTGTAAACTCATTACACTGCACCAAAAAAAAAAAAAAAAACATGTTCCTAGCTATCTCTCTCTTTTGCATGACACCTCCAGCAATTACTATCTATATGAGTAAAAATTCTAAGAAGCCTGCTTGGGGTATAAAATACCTTTGCAAACATTCCAAGCAAAAATTCTAAACCTTCTGGGCTTTGTTGCATACTTGGAAGATATAGAGATATCCTTCCTTTGTTCTTTGTAAATTGCCTTTCCAGTCTCTCTTCCAGCCTCTGCTAATTGATTTGTATAGTTGCCATGCCAATACTTTATATACCATACTAATTATCTCTTTATTAACATCAGCTTCTGTTCTACAATTGACAAAAACTCTACCAGAGTAGGGGATGGTGTTGGCTGGTAATCCAAATGGAGGTTTAGTTCTCTTCAGCTCCATAAGCTTTCACTGTTATACATTGTTTTGAATCAACCCTAAGGTCAGAAAGAGGTGTGGGAGGTTGTGCTATTTCTTGTTATGCTTTTTCTACAATATATTTCTTCCTACTTTAAATGACCCAGTGGGCTTGGACATGTTCATTGACTGTATATATCATATGGGGAGAAAGCAGGAGAATGCCAGAGTCTCTTCAGAAGCTATTATCAAGTTACATTTCTTTATTGCCAAAAAATAGGTGCTCAATAATGCTTAACTACTGTATAGCATAAAAGCTGATGAAGAAGTTGCCCATGATTTTTAGGAGTACTCTAGGAGTTTCTTTTTGAAGAGAGCTGCTTATGTTCCAGTCAGAAATGAGCCAAAACACAGGGACCAGGTCTCCTGGTTGGCATACCCAGTGGAGCTCATAGCAGTTTTGGATGGCCTACAGAAGAGTTTTCCCACCCTTTCTAATGCGTAAAACTTTTTGCAACAGACCCAGGCCCAGAGGTTGTTGGCCCTGAAACATGGTCTTAGAGAGTTGGAAGGAAACAAAGATATGGATGTCAAACAGGTTCCTCTAAATGAGTCTTAACACCAGGAGATGGAATGGTCTGTAATGAGAGGGATTTGGGGGCACTGCAAGAGTAAATATTTTTTAATTATAAATGTTTTGTAAAGTGGGGCTTGGGGCCAGATTTTTTTATTTTTTTATTTTGCTTTCTTTGGCTTGCCTTATATCACTCACTTATGTTAGTAGATGAATTTCTTGTTATATAATGTAATGATTTTAAATTGAAATTTGTTGAATGCATTTGATGATGACTAAAAAAACCTCCACTGATGCTGGTCTTTCTCTTATTTCTGTCCCTTTCTCTTTCCCTATACTCTAATATCAATCCCTGGTTTGGCAGTCTTTAACCTACAATCCAAACTTCTGCTTAGTCTTATCCCACACCATTGCCTTTATGTGTCTAATTATTTGCTTCCTATACCTTAGTTCCTTTGCTAATATTCTCCAGTAATTTCATCCCCCTTTTGCCTTTGTCTATTTTTATACCCTACTTCATCAATCCCTTTTGACTAAATTGCCTTTGTCTATTTCCATCTTAATTCTTAGAATGCTTTCTACTACTTTATGAGTATAATATTCCATGTGTTTATTGTTATATGTCTTAATGATATGCATCCAAAATCATATTCTCTCTTTAATGATTAAGATTCTTCCCTGTTTAATTATCATCCGTTTTAACTTTGATATATAATCTTCTGCCTGTGTTATGTATATAAGCCTTAACTGCATAGCACTAAAGTATCCATTCAAGTCAGGTAATCCTAAACCACTTTGTTCTTTAGGAAGATCAACTGATCCCATTTAACTCTTGCCCTCTTCCCCTCCCAAATAAAGTCCTTCAACTCTTTATTAATTATGGTCCACAACTTTTCTTCTGGTTAATAAAAATAAGCCTGCCCTGTATATAAAACTAAAGGGACAAAAAACATTTTCACTTATTATATGTCACAGCTCACAGCTTGTCAGGAAAGTTGTCTCTCTGCTGTTCCTGTTTCTTATAATTATAAACTGGAAATTGTTGATAATTCTTATTTTCTGTTAACCTAAACATCTATCTCACAAACACTGCTAATTTAGACAGATTAACAATTTACACATTATAACTTCTTGTTTCCCTTCTCTGGATTGAACCAATATAACCATGCATTTCTTGTATTGTGATTTGTTGTCTTGTCTAATTAAATTAACATGCAAACCTTTGATTTTTATAGCACGGCATGAAACAGACTTCTACAGTTTCAGTATCTCTCTCTCTCTCTATCTCTCTCTATCTCAGACACACACAAATACACAAACACACAAACATGCGTGCACACACACACACACACACACACACACGCACACACACACACACACACACACACACACACACACACGCACATGCACACACACGCAGGCAGTTTGTCTCTGAGATGTTGTCCGATCTTCACATTTTTTTTCACGCAAGCATTTTCAAGCTTTACACCAATTGGAATAAATGATGTGTTCCCATTTCTAGGCACTTTATATCCTCGAAACACTGAAATATCGAAATTGAGTATTTCGAAGCTATAAAGTCGAAATTTTAAAACCACGAAAACTCAGAACCACAAAATTCAAAATCTCATACACCGGAGATTTTGAATTTCAAGCTTCTACTGCACAAACACACACACACCATCCTCCCCACACACATACACAAGCTGTCTACTACATAAAACACCCCCCTACTTAAATATTCTCACTCCGAGGTCGCACTACATACAACACACACAAGACACCACCACATAAGCTACATTCTCCTTGCACACACACACATCACAACAACAAAACACACTGATATACATCACAGCCCTTATCCAAAACCCTTAACACACACTTACCTGAATCCATAACCACAGCGAAACCTCAGAAGCAAGAAAATTCAAAACCTCCGGTATTCGAGGTTTTGAATTTTACGCTTCTGAGCTTTTGCTGTTCTCAGGATTCCACTTTATGGGCTTCAAATACTGAATTTCGATATTTCAGCATTTCGAGCTTCTAAAGTGAATCCATATATATATATATATATATATATATATATATATATATATATATATATAGAGCAATTAATAATAGTTTTTCAATCTTACTCACAAACACTGGCTAATCTACAATGTATGTACTGTACCTGTGTACTATGTATGTATTCTACCTACATTCCAAAGTTCATCTGTACACCACAAATCTATTACTTACCTTTATCTTTAAAATTTATATCTTTTTTGATTGTTCTGTCCACTGTAACTGTTTGTGCCACATACCACTGTGAAAACATGTCTCTTGTAATTTGTGTGTATACTGATTATGTACCCCCGGTTAACAAATGTAAAATAAAATAAAATAAATAAATAAAATAAATATATATATATATATATATATATATATATATATATATATATATATATATATATATAAATGTGTATAAATATAAATGTGTATAAATATAAATATATATATATATATGGATCTACTTCATTCCAATGAAAGCACAATTTCATGAATCTAAAAAAACTGAACTGAGTTCCACGACAGTGCGTTTCAATGAAAACTCACTTTTGCGAAACTCAGTATGCCAAGTAGTTATCATAGATTGCAGTACAGTGGGGATAAGGGAATATTCCATTTTCCCCGCTGTAGTGCAATCTTGGAGTTAGTCTATATAAGTAGCAGGGGTGTGGGGGACACAGCCCCCCACATGGATGGTGCAGGGGGGCTTGCATCCCTGCATAATTGCATTGTTGTTATATTTTTGTGTGTGTGTCTGTTTTCTGTGTGTTCAGCATACTGAGTTTTGTGAAAGTGAGTTTTCGTTGAACCCACTTTCATGGAGCTCAGCTCAGTCATTTTAGATTTATGAAAGTGTGCTTTTGTTGGATTGAAGTAGATATATATATATATATATATATATATATATATATATATATATATATATATATACACATACACACATATATATAGAAAGAGAGAGAGAGAGAGAGAGAGATTTTATTTTATTTATTTATTTTATTTTACATTTGTTTACCGGGATAGTCCGACTGGATACATGTCCATTTTCAGCGGAGGCCCGGATAGAAAAGCTCCACAAAGACAAACTTACATAGATTAAACAGAAGTTAGCAAACAATTATAAAAACAAAGTGATTATATACAATGGGTTAGTAATGTTCCCTAGTAGGGACTCACAATTGTCATGGACAGACAATTAAAAGTAAGAGACATCAGATTGGAAGCAGAGCTTGGTGATGTAGTTACAAGTTATGATAATTGCAGAATATGCTTTTAGTTTATAACTTAATCAGGGTTGGTACATGGGCATAGCCAATTCACTTTCAGATACTGTTTGAGTTTTTTTTTAAGAGACTTTTGGAGGATTGTAGGGTTATATAGTTTGGCAACGAATTCCAGGTTTTGCCAATGAAGTTGACCAACAGGGATTCACCAGCATAGTTATTAGCTTTGTAGGTTTGGACCAGTAGTTTATCGTCTGACCATAGGGATCTTAGATTGCTATATGGCTTAATATTTTTAAGTGAGGGGGTATCCTCAGGGTGGTACAAAATTTTGTGCGCTATTAAGAGTTGATTGAATTGAATTAAGCTGGGCAGTTTTAGCCACTCTAGTTGTTTAAGGTTCTGGCAGTGGTGGGTTCTATAGGTGGAGCCAGTGGCTAATCTGGCAATATGATTGTAGCTATGAGACAGCTTACCTAGTTCAGATTTGTTGAAGTTTGAGAGTACAGGCGAGGCATATAAGAGAGTAGGGAGTAGGTGTAATCGGGCGATTGCAGTCCTAGCCAGTGAGGTTAAAAATGTCTTGTTTCTATACAGTGATCCAAGCTTCTTATTGATGGTCTGTATGTTTTTTTTGACCTGTAGGTCAAATTTGAGATTATTGTCTATGATAACCCCTAGCAGTTTGGTGTGATTATCTGGGGAAATAGTGGTACCATTGTTAGATGTGACAGAGAATGAAAGTGTGGTGGATCTACTAGTGGTAGAGAAGAGTAGAAGTTTAGTTTTATTGCGGTTCAGAAGTAGGCATTGATTGGAGAACCAGTTCTTGATAATGTTAAATATATTTTGGGTTAAGAGGGTGGAGGTGGCTGAGCAGATGAGAGTGGAATCATCTGCATATTGGATGCAGGTGGCTTTAGGGATAGCAGTGTGGAGGTTGTTGATAAAAATAGAGAAGAATAGTGGACCTAGTATGGACCCTTGAGGGACACAAGTGTGAGAGGTAACTGGCTGGAGAGTTTGCCCTGCCATAGTACCGCCTGCTGTCTACCAGTCAGGTAGGACTGGAACCACTGGATAGCAGGCTTGTTGAGGGAAATAGATTTTAGTGAAAGAAAGAGAAGTTCATGGTTGACCATGTCAAAGGCTTTTGACAGGTCAAGAAAGAGGGCAGAGGTTAGCCTATTGTCATTCCTGTTTTGGTTTATGGCAGTAGTAAAGGAAAGGAAGGCTGAGGTGGTGCTGTGGTTGGCCTGAAACCATGCTGGGAGTCGGATAGTAAGTTATTCTGTGTAAGGTATTGCATTAGTTGCTTGTGTACACATTTCTCCATTATTGTGGCTAGTGGGGAAAGAATGGCAATGGGTCTATAGTTGGATATGTCTGAGGAGCTACCACCTTTATGGAGTGGGATGACGCGAGATATTTTCCAGAGGGAGGGGATAGCATTTTCCGATAAGGTTCTGTTGATAAGGATAGATATGGAATATGCAATGGCATCTGCAGCTGTTTGCAGGTACTCTGCAGGGAGGAGGTCAGCAGCAAGGATGGTAGGTTTTAGATTTTTTAGAAGTGTTTTGATAAAACTAGTGGATATTGGTTGGAAGCCAAATTCCAGGTGATTATTAGGTAGATTAGGCATGTGGTTTAAGTTAGAGGGGATTAGTTGATTTCCTAGGGATTGGATTGTTTCAGTGAAAAAGTTATTAATGGTGCTAGCTATTGTCTCTGGGGAGCTATGTGTGTAGTTAGCCAGGGTTGGGGTGGTGGAGTGACCTGGACAAAGTAGTTGATTTAAGCCTGCCCAGAACTTTTGAGGGTTGTTGTGGTGTTTTTGTAAGAGATTTTGGTAGAAGCTTTTTTTATCCAGTAAAATAGATTTTTTTGTATCATTCCTGAGTCGACGATATTTTATATGGTCAAGTGGGGCTTTGGTTGTTCTCCAGCTGGCCCAGGCTCTGTTTCTAGTTTTGATTTTTGTTTTGGTATCTTTTGTGAGCCATGGTGCTGTATTTGATCTATATTTTATTGTACGTGCTGGAGCATGGGAATCAAGGATACTTAGGAATTTAGTGTTAAAGTGATCTATGGCCTCCTCTAATGTTAGATTTTTTTAGTTTTGACCAGTCAACTGCTTTTAATTCATTTTGGAATATAGCAGCATCAAAGTTTTTCCTGTTTCTAAATGTTTTATATTTGGGTTGGTGAGGGTTTCCTGCCTTATGTTTTATGATATAGGTTAGACAATGGTCGCTGAGGTCATCAGGGAGAGTGCCAGCTGTGTACAGTTGGGGTTGGTTATTAACAAGGATCCAGTCTAGAATACTTTCCTTGTTGGTTGGTTTGTTTATCCTAGTGGGAGAGGTTATGGTCTGTTTAAACCCAGATAAGTTTATATGAGTGAGGGGAGGGGGTCGGAGGAGCAGGGGTGCCAGTCGGTGTTAAAATCACCAAGAACTATGGTTTCTTGGGGATATGTAGTGGATAACCACTAAAGGAGATCTTTTAGGGTATTTAGGTTGTTGCCTGGTGGAATGTCTGCACAGATGATGTCCAAGTGCTTGTTTTGGTTAATCTGTAGCTTGGTTATGAGGAGTTCCGCATTATTGAATTGGAGAGGTTGAATGGTGTCTCTATTAATGGTTAGAGTATTTTTATAAAGGACTGCTATCCCACCTTCTTTCCTTGTAACACGGTCTAACCGGTGAATATTGTATCCTGGAGGTAGTATCTCATTGTCAGTAGTACTGGGTTTTAGCCAGGTTTCCGTAAGACACATAATGTGTGGGGAGTGGTTTGCTAGGAGGGCGTGTAGGTTGGGAATCTTATTGTTAATACTTCTAATATTTAGGTGAAATGCTAGGAGGGAACTAGTGGGAGTATTCATGGGTAGCTTGACTGTGGAGGATGTGGTAAGGGAGTGGAGGTTATTGGGTGTGGGTGGGCCAGGGATGAGATGAATGTCTCCATGTGTTATAAGGTTATAGTGACAGGATATTCTGAGCTTTAGGAGTTTGTTTATAAGCTTTATATAGTCTTTGTCTTTAGGATTATGTTTTGTGGCTTTACAGGGGTGGTATTTTATAGAGGGTGGTATATTCGGTGTGCAGGGGAAGGTAAAGTGTTTAGTGTTATGTGTGAAGTTGTGGGTGTCTGTTTGACCATTTGGGTAGTGAATACCATGGTCAAGTGTTTGTTCATAGGCAGTGAGATGGTAAAATAGAAACAGTATAGGCATGAATGAATTCAGCAGTTTCAGCATTGTTACTGAACAGATTACGTGATGTCCATATAGGAGATCAGGTAAAGGAAACTCCTATACCTAACATCAAGTTGCCCCCCTGCATATCCCCTTCTCTCCCTGCTAACTATATATTCCAACTCCAATATCACACTGCAGTGAGGAAAGGGATGAATTTCCCACACTGCACTGTACCGTGATCTCTGTAGAGTACTTCGAGTTTATATCAGTGAATGAACTGTGCATTCACAGATTTAAACTTTTGCACAAGGGGATGTTCAGCAAGATGGAAATTCCAACATCCATGCTTCGAGTTTCCATCTGCGAACATTCTGTGTTCCACCTTTTTATATTTTGAGTGCTGTGATTTGTTTTCTTTACCTTGTGTTTTGCTTGTGTTCTGCTTTTAACTGCATATTAAAACTTTAAAAGACCCCACAGCTCTGTCTGTTGTGAGTCAGGCAGAAATATTTCCCCATCCCCCCACCCTGTCACTGTTGTGTTCTTAAATACCACTGTCTTTCTAGTTGCCTGCCTCTTTTGTTAATTTGACCATATATCTCATTTCCTCTCTGCTTTCACTGGCTTGTGTGAGTAAGCACAAAATTATCATTTTGTGAAATAACTCCCCTTCAACTATTTAAATTTATTGGCCATTCTACTGTATTCCATAGTACCGGAATACAAAAGTGATCACCCCCTTTCAATCTATCTTGCTGTTTTAAAAATAGTGACTCTCCACTAAAACTTAACTTTTTAGATAGGTAAAACTTAAGTTACCTACTTTCACATCTAACTTCTCTAGTGCACACTGCAGTGTTTAGGATAAACTTTTTTTTTTCATCTTACCTTTAAGCATCCCTGTGACTAGCACTTGCTCTAATAACTGCTGGAAAACACTAGGAAGCCATAAACTGAGACAAGTACTCAACTCTTCTTATTAATAAGGAGAAATTAATCATAGGCACTAAACAGCCTATAATTGCAAAGTACCTTGCTAAAGGAAGGGAAAACAGCTCCTGTACATTTAAAAAAAAAAGCACTAAACCAGGCATGTCCAAGGGTACGCTTCCAGTGATTTCTCCTGTCCACCTGGTGAATCTGGGCATACTGGGGCAATGTAGCAATTGCCTCATGTACACAGGCAACCTTCTCCTCCTACCACCCAACACTACAACCTGTGAGAGATGCACTTACATAGCCAAACTGGAAGCAGAGCTCTCTCCACCCAAGATTGTGCTAGACAGTCAAGAGGAGAAGGTTAATACCCACACTACACCTCAAGCAACACATAGCCCTTCTAAACTCACATCACCAACACCCACACATGGCAACACTAAATCCACATATGCGGAGGTCCTTAACTGTAACCTGCCCAAGCAACAAGGACCTCCGAAGCTGAAACACAAACAAACACCAATCACAACCAAAGAGTCACAAAGCTCACAACACCAGTATGCCACCCAGCAACAGCCCCTAAGACAAGACAATGTACCTAACACTTTAGTCATAGGTGACTCTATAGTCAGGCACACTGATGTCCCACTCACCAGGCTGAACAAGGAGAAAATTACAGTGAGCTGCCTGTCGGGTGCCAGGATACGCCACATAACTCATACACTCAAGTCACTCCACAACAAGTACAAATATGTCTCTGTTATTGTCCATGTTGGAGTGAATGACATGAGATGTACCTCCCTGGACTACATGGAAGAGCTCTTAGATCATGTGGCCCAGGCAGGTATGACTGTAGCCATGAGTAGCATCCTGCCTTCACCCTTCCCAAAAAGGCAAATGA